>NW_007249710.1:11733-26112 GCF_000164805.1 Carlito syrichta | reverse complement strand
CCCAGCAGGTCGAGGCTGCGGTGGCTGGGAGCGGCCACTGCACTCCAGTCTGGATGACAGTGAGACTCCAACTCAAAAAAAAGAAAAAGAAAACGTCCAGACATCTTGCTGGCAGACTGTACAGCCCCATGACCTGGAATGTGAATTCAATGTGGACTCCTAGTCCACTCCACCTCCTCAGCTTGCCAAAGGAAAACTCGATCAAGGTGGTTCCTGGACCAGGAATCAGAAGGCCATAGAAATGATAATAAAATCACCTTTTAGCTCATGAACATGTGTATTGAGAAGTCTGCCTAGTCTCCCTGGAAAAGTCTACCCCTCCTCCTATCAGATTGGTTTGCAGGCCATGAGGCAGGGTAACTAGTATAAGTTAGGCATAGATAGATACACAGGGCTGGAGCTCCTCCTGGACAGCTAAAAAACAAGGTGGAGAGATGTCAAACTCTCCAAAGCAGCTGTTACATTTGCCCCACCCTTGTTAGCACATCAATAATTAGGTAGCTAGATCTACCTTTTTGTGAAAAGCAGGAGCACAGTCTCTTTTCAAGAGACTTATCCATACAGACTTTTCTAGCATGAATCACCCTCTTTCCCTCTGTTTTTTTTTTGAGTTGGAGTCTCACTCTGTTGCCCAGACTGGAGTGCAGTGGCCGCTCCTGGCAACCGCAGCCTTGACGATCCTTCCGCCTCAGCCTTCCAAGTAGCTGGAACTACAGGCGCGTGCTACCATGCTCAGCTAATTTTTGATTTGTTGTAGAGATGAGGTCTCACCAAGTTGCCCAGGCAGGTCTCGCCAGGTTGCCCTCTCTTCTTGTTTTAAACTTTGTTTTAAAACTATGCTGGCCACTCTGAAATTCATTTCAGAATTGAGTCAAAGAGCTCACGAGTTTTATGCTGCACTCCACCCAGCAACAGTCATATTTGGTTTTTTCTGTTAGGTCCTGAGTCAGAAGCAAAGACAAGAAATAGGGAAGATGGCAGTAATTAATCAAGTCCTGAGTGTTCTGTGCCAATTGCTGCAGAGGTTGTGGTTCGGATTCCCAGACTGGTTGCTTTATGGCTTGTGAGAAATAAGAATGACTTATTTTAATGATTTTAATGATTTATTTTCAAATTGGAGTCTGGCATATCTTGGGTTCTCGAGATGGTGTCTAAATGCTTTGTGCTTCTCTTTTGTTGATTCACTTCCTGCTTCTTTGTGCTTCCCTTTTGCAGACTTTTTACTTTGGCGGGCTTCATGTTTAAACTTTTGGCGGGATCCAATCAGAATGGCAGTTCTGTAAGCCGACTGGCAAATAGAACATACAAATGAAATGATTCTGTAAGTCATTCAAAATATATCATGTAGGCATCGTACGGGATAGACTGTAACTTCTGCAGTATTCCTCCAATGAGGAACCAGGAGAGGAGCCTACATTTTAGGGATAAAAGTGCTGATTCTTCCTGCTTTGGTGTGCCTGCCCACCAGACACCAAATCTGGCAAGACCGTCATTAAAGTCTTGCTCCCGCATGCCTTTAGTTCTGGCTACTTGGGAAGCTGAGGCAGAAGGATCGCCAGAACCTAGCAGGTCAACGCTGGGGTGGCCGTGAGCGTGCCACTGCACTACAGCCTGGCCCACCAAGTGAGACTCCAACTCAAAAAAATAAAATAAAATAAAGTCTTGCTCCTGCTGTACTCCGTCTCTTTGTCTATCCTTTGATTTTGGACGGATAAGTACATTTCTCCCATGGCTGTGGGTCAGAGTTCTGCTGTTGGATAGGGTCTGGCTATTGTCTGTATATTCAGTCTCCCTCTAACGACTTCATGGTTATTCTTGCCAGAAGTCAATGAACTGGAGCTTCTGCTGATAAAAGCTGGGCACAGAGCCTGGCATGTGACAAATACTCAACAGGTTAGTCATTATTATTTCCCATTTTGACACTACTTTTTCAGCTATGAAATGTCTCAGGGGAAGAAAAAAGAATCTCTTTAGAAATCTGACTGCTAGAACTCTTTCCACCAAGGGAATGTCTTGGTGCAAACTTGTGTTTTAACTAGTTTGAAGGGACCCAGGGGTAGCATGGGTGATTGAAATCTAGAACAAACCCAAATCTTTATCACTATTGTATTCATCTTTTTTCCTCATCTGTCTTTTCCCCAAAGTAAGTAAAGTAAAACCAAAAATCTATTCAAGAGAAGAGAGTAGTTTTGAGAAACAGATAGTCTGTGCTATAATCTGGTTCTACTCTTCACTGGGTATGCAAACCAGATGAGCTCTTTAACTTTTTTTTTTTTTTTTTGAGTCAGGATCTCACTCTGTCACCCAGGTTTAAGTGCAGCGGCACAACCATGGCTCACCACAGCCTTGACCTCCTAGGCTGAAACTCCTGCCTCAGCCTCCCAAGTAGATGGGACTAGAGGTGTGTACCACCACACCTGGGTAATTCTCAATTTTTAAAATTTTTCGTAGCGATGAGTTCTTGCTATGTTACCCAGGCTGTTCTTGAACTCCTGGGCTCAAATGAGCCTCTCACCTCTGCCTCCCAAAGTCCTGGGATTACAGGCATGAGCCACTGTGCCCTAAGTTCCTTAATTTCTCTTAGCCTCAGTTTTCTCATCTTAAATTGGGGGTAATATTGCCTGCCCCATAAGTTTTTACACATAAGATACAATCAGTTCTTGATCCACAGTGTTCACTCAATATATTTTTCCCTACTCCACTGTGACTTCATTCTTTCAACTGTAAAATAGGATGAATATTAGTACTTCAAATTTTATTGCAGGAATCAAGTCGGATAATAGATACAAAAAGGCTTGGCCTGGTCATGACACATATTAAATATTTAGTAAGTATTAACTTTCATTATTAAAACTTCATCTCCCCAGCCCTGGGTGGAGATACTAGCAGTTGGATCCAAAAGTCAAATAGAAGGATATGCAGTAGTACAGTGGTTCTTAGATGGGGATGATTATACCTCCTAAACCCAAACCAGGGAACATTTGGTAATCTCTGGGGACACTTTTTGAAGGAGAGGGTACTACTGACATCTAGTGGGCAGAGGCCAGAGGTGCTACTAGATATCCTACAGTGTGCAGGACAGTTGCCCACACCCCCAACAAAGAATTATTCAGCCCTAGATGTCAACAGGAGTGACAAGAGAGGCTGAGAAACCCTGGTGTAGTTTTGTGGTTTCTAAAGTATGCTCCCTGGATCAGCAGCATCAGCGTCACCTGGATATGTTAGAGATACAAATTATTAGGGCGTACTCAAGACCCCCAGAACCAACCCTTCAATCTGTGTTTTAACAAGCTCTTTGGGGGATTCTGGCATTCCTGAGTTTGATAAGGACTGATGTAATACATGACATGGCATGAGGTATGAAATTTCCAGTAACTGATTAAAAGTTTATATTATTCACGACCCAAATTCTATCAGATACTATCATTAAAGACTCATATTTTTCCAAAGATGGTATAGAATAATCCAGAGAAAAAAAGTCCTGAGTTTGTTAATTACTTAGACAGAAAATGTTATCATAAGGTCAGATGTGGTGGCTCATGCGTGTAATCCCAGAACTTTGGGAGACCAAGGTGGGAGGATAGCTTGAGACCAGGAGTTCAAGACAAATTTAGGCAACACAGTGAGACCCCATCTCTACACAAATTTTTTTGATTATCTGGTTGTGTTGGTGCATGTCTGTAGTCCCAGCTACTCAGGAGGCTGAGGCAGGAGGAGCACTTGAGCCCAGGAGTTTGAGGCTATAGTGAGCTATGAGTACACAATTGTACTCTATTTTGGGTGACAGAGCAAGACTTTGTCTCTAAATAAATAAATAATAATTTTTAAAAAGTAATCATAGATTGCTTATTGGAGGGTTAAACATACACCATAAATTGTTAAACATACACACAGCAACTGGTATGAGCCAGAAAGCCAGTCTATCCTATTTTAACATTGTGAAAATAGTCATCAAAATAATTAAATTATAGTCAAGAAATGTAGAAGTTATTGATTATTACTCAACTAACTGTATTACTATTTTATGTATATTTATAACCATCCACTCAGTCATTCTTTGAATCTCTATTGATATTTTCTAAGTACTATTCTAGGCAGTGAGCATAGCAAGATGCTTTATCTTCCAGTCCTTAAAGCAATTGTTCTCAATCCTGGCTGCAGTTTACAATCACGTGGAGAGCTTTTAAAAACCATCGAAACCCCATGTGGGGCTTCTAGAATGCTAGTTATGTGTATTCTTTAACCTGAATCGTCATTTTGCTGGTATGTTCACTTTGGGACAATTCAAAAAGCTGTATACTTGATTTGTGAGCTTTTTATATGTATGCTATATTCAACTTAGAATATTGTGTTTTAAAAAATACCAATATATAGCTGGGCTCAGTGGTGAAGTACATCTACACTACCAGCTTCCGCTAAGGCGGGAGGATCACTTGATTCCAGCAGTTAGAGGCTATAGCATGCTATGATTGTGCCCTGTGAATAGCCACTGCAGACTAGCCAATGATAATTGTCCTGGGGGCTGTAAAACAACAACAACAAATAGCCTGGGCAACATAGTTGGACACTGTCTCAAAAAAAAAAAGCCAATTCCTGAGTCTTACCCCAGATCATTTATATTAGAATCTAGTGGCTCATACCTGTAATACCAGCACGTTGGAAAGCAGAGGCAGGAGAATCACTTGAGTCCAGGAGTTCAAGACTAGCCTAGGCAACATAGTGAGACCTTATTTCTATAAAAAATACAAACAAAATTTTAAAAATTAGCTGAGTATGGTGGTGTGTGCCTATATTCCCATCTACTCAGGTGGCTGAAGAGGAAGGATTGCCTGATTCCAAAATGTTGAGGCTGCGGTGAGCAGTAAGTGTGACACTATACTCCAGCCTGGAAGGCAGAGTGAGACCCAAACTCAATTAAAAAAAAAAAAAAAAAAAAGACAGACTCTTTGGAGGTATGCCCTTTGGAGTCACTGGTTTCTCTGTTTTTATTAATACTCCATAGTTGACTATAATAGCAATTCCCAATCATGCTAGGTGAGAGTCACTGGTGTTTCTCCCATGGGATAAAAATCCAAATGTTATAAGGGACCACTCTTTCAACCCATGTTTCCTTGCTCCTTTCTCTTCTCAGTCAAATTGGGAAAACAGTTTGGTTACCTCTTTAATTGTATGCTCCTTTGGACTTGGAGCATATTCTAAACAATCCAAAAAGCTGACAGCAGGCCCTGTCCCAGTCAGCTAGACTGAAGGAGCAGCTGCTTCTTAGACAAATCTCAGCAATCCGGGTCTCTACAGGCACCACTACCCATATCTTTGTCCCAGCATGAGGTTGGATGTCCATTTGAAACTTACATTCATGTTGAGCTACAGCTGCTCCCGGCCAGCTACCCTCATTGAGGTTATCTGCTCTGCCTGACCTGACATTTGAATTTGCAGCCCCCTGCTCTATCCATTTTTTAAAAAAACTTGCTCTATTTTCAGTCAAATTGGAGAAACATGTTACAGGTTGAACATCCCTCATTCAAAAATCTGAAATGCAAAAACTTTTTGAGCACTGACACGATGCCACAAGTGGAAAATTCCACACCTGGCCTCATATGATTCTTTAATTTGACTGGTTAAAGGAGTAAGGTTCTGTCTAGGCTTGGAGTCAGCAGGAAGGAATGTTTCTAAGTTACGATAAGGATGCTACATGGAAAGATTGGTGACCTGAAAGTGTGACTCAACTGTTACCTTCCATGGCCTTGGGTCTTGTTTATAATTGGGTATCTTATCACCACAAGTCTGTTTTGTTGGTCTTATTATCTCTATTTTAATATTAATGCTGGTGTGCATTAACTCCAAAAGGGAGACTGTATAACAAGGTGCATCCTACCTCCCTTCCCATCATGGCTGGGAACTCAGTTTTTTAAGGTTTTTCTGGGGTCCCCTTGGCCAAGAGAGGGTTCATTTAGTCAGTGAAGGTATTTTATTTTTAGCTTACAAGAGAGGAGAAAGACTTTTATAAGATTTGGGTTCTAGCCAGGCTCGGTGGCTCAGCCTGTAATCCCATGCCTTGGGAGACTGAGGTGAGTGGATTGCCTGAGCCTGGGGTTCAAGACCCACCTGGGCAACTTGGCGAGACCTTATTTCTACAATAAATCAAAAAATTAGCCGGGCGTGGTAGCGCGCGCCTGTAGTTCCAGCTACTCGGAAGGCTGAGGCGGAAGGATCACCGGAGCCCAGCAGGTCGAGGCTGTGGTGGCCAGGAGCGGCCACTGCACTCCAGTCTGGGCGACAGAGTGAGACTCCAACTCAAAAAAAAAAAAAGATATGGGTTCTGCCAGCCATGCTGGCTCATGCCTATCATCCCAGCTCTTTGGGCGGCGGAGCTGAGAGGATTGCCTGAGTCCGGGGGTTCGACACAAATCTGGGCAACATGGCTGAGCATGGTGGCACGTGCCTGTGGTTCCAGCTACTTGGAAGGGTTAGGCAGAAGGGTCGCCTGAACCCAGCAGGTGGAGGCAATGGCTGTGAGCATGCCACTGCACTCTAGCCTGGGTGACAATGTGAGACTCCTTCTCGAAAAAGAAAACAAAAAGGTTTGGGTTCCCACTGAAGGATTCTGAGGAGGGTCTGAGGGAGTAGGGATCAGTTCTATATTAGTTACTCTTTCTGAAAAGCAGAAACAAAGTAGATGTTGGATACTATGATGATGTGAGGATGGTTTAGCAACGCAGTACTACCCGGAATAAAAGGAAATAGCAAATTGGGCCTGGGGCATCAATGGTAAAGTGGTCATCACTCAAATATTTGGGAGAGGTGGTCCTATGGCCTCCTACGGTTGTTGCATGATCTTGGGAGAAACAACGTTTCCTGTGAACTTTCCAGACATCTTCCTCTGTGTCTCCCAGCTGGACTAGCGGCAGGACTCTTTTTTGCTTTTTGCATTTCAAACTGATCTTCACTTTTTTTTTTTTTTTTTTTTTTTTTTAGTTTTTTTGAGTTGGAGTCTCACTCTGTCGCCCAGACTGGAGTGCAGTGGCCACTCCCGGCCACCGCAGCCTCGACCTGCTGGCCTCTGGTGATCCTTCCGCCTCAATAGCCGGAATTACAGGCATGCGCTACCACACCCAGCTGATTTTTTGATTTACTGTAGAGATGAGTTCTCGCTGCCCAGGCGGGTCTCGAACCCGCGGGCTCAGGCAATCCACTCCTCTCAGCCTCCCAAAGGCGCGGGATTACAGGTTGAGCCATCGAGCCCGGTTATGATCTTCACTTTTTGAGTACTAAACAGCTTCTGACTTTTTTAGCACAGAGCAGATGCATGATTGTCCTAAGGTATTATGGACTGAATTGCATTTCCCTCAAAATTTATATGTTGAGGCTGGGTGCAGTGGCTCAGACCTGTAATCCCAGCACTTTGGGAGGCACAGCCGAGAGGAGTGCCTGAGCCCAGGGGTTTGAGACTAGCCTGGCAACTTGATGAGACCTCATTTCCACAATAAAAAGAAAAATTAGCTGGGTGTGGTGGTGGGTGCCTGTAGTTCTAGCTACTTGGAAGACTGAGGTGGAAGGATACCCCAGCAGGTTGAGGTTGTGGTAGCCGTGAGCATGTCACTGTACTTCAGCAAGTGTGACAGAATGAGACTTCAACTAAAAAAAAAAAAAAGGAATATGTTGAAATCCTAACCCCTAGGAATATGTTGAAATCCTAACCACACTGAGATACTACCTAACTCCAGGCAGGATGGCCATCATCAATAACAAAAAACAACAGATGCTGGCAAAGATGGGGGGGGAAGGGAACACTTCTACACTTTGGTGTTTATTGTGGCAACCCTAGCAAACTAATACATAAATTAATAATAGCTGATGGTAGCAGAGTCAGAATTTGAGCTCAGGCATGCTGCAGTTTTTAATTCTCTTCACTTTTTGGAAGATTTGCAGTTCTGCTTTGCAATCAATTTATATTGATCCTATTTGCATTGTTTGACTGGGTGTCGACTATCAGTCAGACCAATCAAAAAGATATTGGTAATGGCTGGGGATAAATCAGAAGTTTCCATCAATAAAAAAGAGATGTATTAAGGGTATTTTATAGCTCAATTCATTATCGAACAATCTCATATCATGATTTTTTTCTTCTATTGGTAATATGGCAACTCTGGAGACTCAGATATTAAATACTAGTGTGAGAGCAATCTCTTGTTTGGCATTCAATCTTGTCTACAGCTTGAACACACGACAATTTTTTATGTGTATTAATAATAGCCACAATAGTAATAATAGCAATGGCTAGCTTCTCTTTAGTGTTCTATTCTGTGCCATGCATTGGATACTATTGATCAAAGAAAAACTGTTGCAGTTTATTGTATGTATCAAGGCTTAGATATTTTAAAAAATAATATGGTGAGGCCAGCCATGGTGGTTTATACCTATAATCCCAGCACTTTGGGTGGCCGAGGTGAGAGGATTGCCTGAGCCCACGGGTTCAAGACCAGCCTGGAAAACTTGGTGAGCCCTCATCTCTACAATAAATCAAAATATTAGCCAGGTGTGGTGCATGCCTGTAGTTCCAGCTACTTGGAAGGCTGAGGCAGAAGGGTCGCCTGAGCCCAACAGTTAGAGGCTACAGAGACCGTGAGGGTGCCACTGCGCTCCAGCCTGGGCGACAGAGTGAGACTTCAATTCAAAAATAATAATAATGTGATGATGGATTAGTGAATAGTGCAGGGAAAGGTATTTGGAAAAGTAGACATAATAGGAAGGAGACTTCTGTTAAATAAAATGTATAGGAGGTCATTGTCTTGAACTAACTCCTGTGGTAGACCTTAACAGATCAGACTAAAAATCAAAATGGAGTCACTCATGCTAAAGTTCTATGTCACCAAATCTAAATTAAGTTGTTGTCTGACCTCCCTAGAAATCAGAAGGAGAGATAATAGTCAATTTCCCAAAAAGGTCAATTTAAATCTTCAATTGGCACGATAATGAGGTTCTTTCTTCTTTAATTCTCACACAGAAAGGTAGACTGATGTTAACTAATCAGTTACTTTTTTTTATTATTCTGTCTCTCATACATGCTATACAAGGAAAAGTAACTTTAAAAAGTAAGGAGAGCCAAGCATGGTGGGACATGCCTCTAATCCCAGCTACTCAGAAAGCTGAGGTAGCAGAATCAGTGGAGGCCAGGTGTTTGAGACCAGCTTGCACAACACATTGAGATCCCATCTCTTAAAAATAAATACATACATACATAAAAACATATACAGGTAAGGAATACACTATGTTCTTTCTTTCTGCTTTCTTTTTGTTTGTTTTGAGTTGGAGTCTCACTCTGTTGCACAGGCTGGAATGTAGTGGTACGCTCATGGCCACTGCAGCCTCGATCTGCTGGGCTCAGGTGATCCTTCTGCCTCAGCCTTCCAAGTAGCTGGAACTACAGGTGTACACCACCATGCCCAGCTAATTTTTTAATTTACTGTAGAGATGAAGACTTACCAAGTCGCCCAGGTTGGTCTCAAACCCCCAGGCTCAGGCAATCCTCTTGTCTCTGCCTCCCAAAGTGCTGGGATTACAGGATGAGCCACTGTGTCCAGCCTCTCTACGCTTTCTTCAGCTCTTCACTGTTTATGAAACCAACATCTTCAGCTTAGCACACTTGGACACTTATTCTATTTTATGGAATGAAGTGTCACCCAATTCTAGAATTGAGGTGGGGTAGCTAGTACAGGTGAGGCATAGACAGATAATTTTCTTGTAGGCAGATTTTAGAAAGTGTTCAGACACCTGTCAGCAGGCTGAACAGGAATGTGGACTCCCAGTCCACCTCATACCAGCCTAGATATATTTTCATAACAATAAGATGCAAGCTGGACATGGGGGCTTACACCTGTAGTCCCAACACTTTGGGAGGCAGAGGCAAGAGGATTGCTTGAGCCCAGGGGTTCAAGACAAGCCTGGACAACTTGGCAGGATCTCATCTTTACAATAAATTTGAAAAAAATTAGCTGGGCGTGGTGGTGTGCACCTATAGTTCCAGCCACTTGGAACGCTGCAATGGAAGGATTGCCTGAGCCTAGCGGGTCCAGGCTGTAGTGTCCATGAGCATGCTGTGGCACTCCAGCCTGGGCAACAGAGTGAGACTACAACTCAAAAAAAGAAAAAGAGAGTATGTCTAGTTTCTTAGTTAAGAGCAAAAGCACAGTCTTTCATTTTCAAGAAAGAGAACTGCCCATGCCGGGCCTTTCTGCTATGAAACTTCTGCCTGCCCTTTCTTTCCTCTCTTCTTCTTGCTAACAAACTTTGCTTTAAAACTTTGCTGGCTACTATAAAATTCATGTTAGGACTGTAAGAAACAAACCCACCCGTCCAAAATCTAAAGATGGACACAGACACAGAGTGCAGCAGAAACGAGACTTTAACTGCGGTCTTGCAAGATTGGGCATCTGATAGGTAGGTACACCCAGAATGGTTACAGCAAGTAATTTATTCCCTAGTATGCAAGTCCCTCCCCCATTTCCTCATTGTCTGAGTACTATGGGGTGTACAATCTTTTCAGACACCACCTATGTTTTATTATTCCCTTATAAGGCATTCATTGTCCCCTTCCCTCTTTTCCTGCCCATGAAAAAGGCCTGCCAAATGTCCTGAGGAGAGAGAAGAACCAGAAAGTAAATGAAAGGACAGACTAAGAGCCGATAGCCATTTTTCATCTAGTTCTTAAATCCTGATGCAATGAGGAGAAAGTGGAAGCTATGTTTTTAGTGAAATGCCAGAGACCAGCTCCAGCCGGGTTCAGGGTACCCCAAAGGTTGGTGATTGGGGGGAGGAAGAAAGAGAGAGAGAGAGAGAAAGAGACTGGACTCCGATCTAGTGCAGAAGCAATGTGTGTTATTGGGAATTACAACAGGTCTTTTATACACAAAGTCATATGTGGGAGGGGCATCCCCCACCCACCAGAAACCTTAATCCATGAAAACTTAATCAATGATTACCTTTAAACTCCTTTTCATATGATAATCTTAAATCCCATAACAAAGGATAACCTAATCCGTGACTGACATATTCCATAAACCTTTTTCATCCTAAGCTGATTGATTTATGCCAAGTTAAACAATTCTATAGAAGGTTAAGTATTTACTTTACAAATGAAAGTGTCCCATCCCAGAATGTTTGGAATGTGGCCCAGTCCAAAGTTCACAGTGGGCTACCTGCATGTAACCCAGCCGTATTCTTTCAACAAAATGACTGTCTTCTAAAACTGTATTCTACAATTTACACCTTCAATAAATCCTAAGATCATGACCCAGAAGTCTGTGACCAATACTAAGGCTCTTAGATGTGACACAAGTTTGAATTATAAGTTGTGTGAAAGCCAAAACTGCAGTTTGTGGAAGAATGGAAGCAATGAGCTTTTAAAGTTAGCTTGTGCTCATCCCGATCTCAGAGTTTCTATGTTTTGACCTCACAGGAGCTTAATCTGGTTAGTGCTGAGTAGAAAGGGAGAGGAAATAGGGTCAATAGCTCCCGAACACATCCTAGTGGTCTCGGGGTCAGCGGCCCTTCCTGATCCCTAACGCTCAGTGGGCCTCTGTGGCCGGCTCCCAACAGTGTCATGTTGTATAAATATCGCTGTGATACTCAACTAATGATACAAGTACAAAAGGGTCTTTGAATCAAATGAAAGCATCTCTTATATACTTTGCATTGCTTTGAGGAAGGGTTTTACTTCAACCTAGTCAATGTTTACCACTGGTTAGTACCCTGGATTTTCTTTGCAATTTTAAAAAGATCACTAAGTCAAGCATGCTTAATGTGGTTGTTCTTATATTAGCCGTTAGCCCAGTTAGATGGGTCTTTGAGCAGTATTTGGGTCTAGGAGTTTTCCGAATGTACCAGAAGTTGGGCAGGATTGATTAGTAAGGGGCCAGCAGGTACTGCAATTCATATGAATGGCAAGTGACACCCAGTGACATATTCAAAGAATACACACCATCAGATCCCAGAGGGAAAAGATATAGAGGATGTTTTCCACGAAAAGAAACGTAAGCAGACAGAATGTGTTTACACAGGTATGAACCAGAAACTATGAGGTCAGGAAGCAGAAATTAGTAAGCCAAATTAGAATGTTGAGCTCCAAAGTTTGAAGGACTCTGTGAGTGAGAATTCCAAAGTGAGGGAGAAGCTTACCTATGTAGGATTCCAGTAACAAATACAGAGTTGTTAGGAAGGAAAGATCTGGAAATTGGAGGCATCCGGATAGGGTGGCCAACCATTCTGGCTTGTCTGAGATTTTTCTGATTTTTGCATTGAAAGTGCTGCACTCAAGAGCAACTTCTCAAGGCTAAGGAAACAGGAATGGTTGATATACCCTATTGCTGTATATTCCTGACCCCAGAACAGATGTTTCCTGAGTGAGAGGAGCCCTTTTCTAAACAAGGATGTGAAAAGGATACAGCTAATTTGAGGAGGATGTCAGAGAATGGATCAGGAATCACAAATGTACCTTATAGCTGACACACCTGGCCATGGAGTCTTCTGAATGTCTTTTCATCACTTGGGACTTCAGTTTCCTTATCGGCAGCATGATTATTTGAAACTAGAGTAAACTTTCTTGTTTTAAATCTACCTGTTTTGAAAGTAGTAGGACTTTTTCTTCAAATAAAATCCTATCTGGAAAGGACAACATAAGCCAGATAAAGCAGAGCTGCTGGATTGAAGCCAGGTTGGGAGATATATAGCCCTAAACACTTGACTGTCCACTCAATTCTGCCCCCAGACAGCCCCTGAGGGATCTGTGCTGGACCTATACAGTTCTGAAAAATACAGTTTGAAAACCACCTACTGGGTGATCGCCAAATTCTCAGGGCCACAAATCCATAATGCCTTAGCCATCTGCAACATTTTCCCAGAAGTAAATTGACTGTCTCATTTTCAGAATCCTATGTGAATATCCCCTCACTTCCTTCAGCACACAAACTACTCAGAATACAGTCAGGGGATCAGCTTGGTTGGGCTTTGCTCATCTCAAAGTCAAATAATGCTTAAAAAACATGCTGCAATGGTCATCTGGGTAGTATGAATACGGGTGATTGATTTTTTGTGGTATATGTCGTGAGGGTTGTCAGTGTTTCTGTATTGTCTACAATTTGAATATATTATTTATTTGACCTTTTGTCACGTGCTGGCGCTTGGCAAATCTTTGGCTTTATCTGCTGAATTTGATCTACCCCCCTCCTCCTGCTAAGAGACTCTTTTTTCTTGGTTCCTCCCTGTTGTCTTGCATCCCTACTTTCACAATTCACATTGTCAGTTTCTCCTCCATCATTTTCCACTCTTTTTTTCCCCCTATTTTAATTTCCAATAAGAGTTTTCATTATTAATGTCCATGCCCCCTGCTCCTAGGTGACTGATCCAGCCCTAAGATCCCACTCTTTCCAGTGGGTCTCCTTAGTAGCTAATTCCCTGGGCCCGGGCCTCTTTTCTCCCTGCAAATAGATTGACAACACCAGCCTTAGGGGTTGATCCATGCCTAGCTCTATTGGCCTCAGAGGGTGCGTCCCTGCTAAGAGGAAGTTCTGATAAAGACGACCCAAATCCTTGAATTCGATGACCCTGGACACTAGGCCATTTAGGCGTCCTGAGGAGAAAGACCCTCTAATTGAACCTCAAGCCTGATAGCACTTTCCAAGCAAATTGACCTCCTTTCTTTGATTGGCTTAAATAAAAAAAATAAAATAAAATAAAAAATGAGCTCTGCATTGAGTCCTGAACGGTAGAGCATTCAGGGTTTTGTGATTTTGAGGGGACAAAGGACTGTCAGACTCATAAATGCAGAACCCTTTGATTTAGGATCAATAATATAATTCAGTGGCTTCATAAAGTGAGGACTGATCCTTAAAGATTTGTTAAAAAATTGAGGCGAGGAGAAAAATGAGAATAAAGGCATGGGCTAAAATCGAAAGGAAGAACAGCTTGAAAGGAATAAAAGCAAATCAAGAAATATAGATATAAATGTTTTTTTCAAAAATATCTCCATTTATTGAGATTCTGCCCATATCTACTTTGCCTGGTACAACAATCAACCACTTGATAAGAATTCCTACCATTTATGCTTCTTACACCTTTGGTCCCAATATGGCTGTCCAAAAAGGAGATGGAGATATGCTGGTTTGGAATATTTTAGAAAATGAAGCTTATATTCTTTTTTTTTTTTTTTTGAATTGGAGTCTCACTCTGTCACCCAGACTGGAGTGCAGTGGCTGCTCCCAGCCACCGCAGCCTCGACCTGCTGGGCTCCAGTGATCCTTCCGCCTCAGTCTTCCAAGTAGCCGGAATTACAGGCATGCACTCTGCGCCTGGCTGATTTTTTGATTTATTGTAGAGATGAGGTCA
>NW_007249710.1:8660-11711 GCF_000164805.1 Carlito syrichta | reverse complement strand
GCGGAGTCAGGCAATCCACTCACCTCAGCCTCCCAAAGGCGTGGGATTACAGGCTGAGCCACCAAGCCCGGCGAGCTTATATTCTTGAAGACAGGATTTCGTTTTTGTGTTTGTTTCATTTCAAAGTTGTGAGCTACAAGTCAGGATTGGATACATATGTGGTTTAGGTACAGATAAAGTTTTGGGCTTCCCATTGGACCTCACTTTGCCTGGATTGGGATCAGCCACTCTTATTGATGTTATGTGCCTCCTCTCCCTCCCATGGCAGTTTCTGGTACTGCCAACTCCCAGACATAGTTATTTGCTTATTCAAAGTAGGTATAAAAGAAAAAATCCTAAAGGTAGCAAGAGAGAAAGGTCAGACTACCTACCAGGAAAGACCATTTAGAATAACAGCAGACTTATCTACAGATGCACTACAAGCTAGAAGAGACTGGACTCCAGTCTTAAAAGTTCTCAAACATAAACAATTCCAACCAAGAATTTCCTGCACATCTAAGCTAAGCTTCATCAGTGAAGACAAGATTGAAATTGTCCTTTAGCACTCTCATATAAAGTGAAATAATTCCACCATCTTGATCCCAGAGACCCTGTTTCTCTCTCTATTGCCAACACCTTTTTAATGTGGTGAAAGGCATTGGAGCTCGGTCAATACCAGGCAGGCCAGAGTTAGGGCAGGAGACAGAGAAAGATAACAAATCTGATTCTTCAGTTAAAAATGTTAATCCTGTTCAACACTTTTTTAAAAAATCATTTAAGAAGTTCTCAGTGTTCCTTGAGTCTTTTTTCCCTGTATTTTCTCTCTCTGCTCATCTTGATGTTCCTTGGTTTTTCTGTTTGTTCCATTCCAATGTGTTGTTATATTAAAGCTTTAATCAGATAAATCTGGGTACAATTCTTGGCTGTCCCTAGTAACATTTCTTTTTTTTCTTTAAAACCCATTGATATACTTTATAATGTTAATATTTATTTAAATTTATCATTTATATAGCAATTTCTATTTCATCACTTTTCTTGCATCTTATACTTTCCTTCTAGGAATATTTTCCTGTTTTCTGAAATAGTATTTTACGGTAAGTTTTCTTTTTCTTTTATTATCTTCCTCAAGTTTTATTGTTAGCAAACATCCTCAGTTTTTTCTGTACGTATATTTATTCCACTCTTGTTTTTTTTAATTTTTACTTTTGTGTTGTAGGGTACAAGTGAGGATTTGCTGCATAAGTAGGTTACATGCAGGTGAAGTTTGGACTTCTAGCTGACCCTCTCTCCCCTTGGTAGTGGACCAGGTACCCTTTGTGTTGCTACTTGCCCTCCTCCCTCCAGCCCCTCTCCCTTCTCTTGTAGTGTTCAGTGTCTGCCAATCCCACTCTTCTGCTAGATTCACTGGTATTCAGGACCCACTTATGAGTGAGAACATGTGGTATTCAGTTCTTTGTTTCTGTGAGAGTTCACTTAGTATAATGGTCTCCAACTGCATCTAAGTTGCTGCAAAGGCCATGTTTTTTTCTTCTTTATAGCTGCATAGTATTCCATCATGTGTATGTACCACATTTTATTTATCCAGGCCACTTTCAATGTGCACCTGGATTGGTTTGATGTTTTTGCTATTGTGACTAGAGTGGCAATAAGCACACATGTAAGGTGTCTTTTTGGTAGAGACATTTATGTTCTTCCAGGTATATTCCCAGAAGAGGGATTGCTGGATCATATAGGAGCTCAATTTTTACTTCTTATAGAAATCACTGCACTACTTTCCATAGAGGTTAAACTAGCTTATATTCCCACTGACAGTGTAGAAGTTTTTATTTTCTTTGCAGCCACACTAGCACCTGTGTTTTTTGACTTTTTTTTAGTTTGAGTCTCACTCTTGCCACCCAGGCTGGAGTGCAGCAGCATGCTCACACCCACTGCAGCCTTGACCTGCTGGGCTTAGGCAATCCTTCTGCTTCAACCTTCCAAATAGTTGGAACTAGAGGCACATGCCACTATGCCCAGCTAATTTTATTTTGTGATTTATTGTAGAGACGAGGTCTCACCAAGTTGCCTAGGCTGGTCTAGAACCCCCGGCCTCAGGAAATCTTCTTGCCTTGACCTCCCAAAGTGCTGGGATTATAGATTGAACCACTGTGCACAGTCAACTTTTTTTAAAAGAACTTTTCAGATACACCCGGGGTGCCAAGAAAACGTATATACAAGCCCAAACAGACCCATCTCACCACCCTGAAACACATACAAGCACCCTGGTAGAAGAAGATTGGGGAAGAACCAGGAGATGAGATTGATGATCCAAAAGATGAGCTTAGTGTAGAATTGGGAACTTTATTCATTGGTGGAACCAAACCCCCATAGGAAGAGAACTGACACAAATCTTGCATTTTAGGAGAGTGCATTGCCTCTGCCTATGGTATGCTGGTAGACTAGGGCTATCCTAACTCATAATTTTCAAGAAGTTCTCTCCAAACAAGACTTGTACTAAGGAAAGAGTTATCTTCTATCTCTCTCTCAATTCTCCTTTTCTTTTCTCCACACTCGCATTCCTGGCTACACATGGGAATATGTGACTTTTATTGTGAAACTAAATTCAGCATGGCATTCTGTTGTTTGCATAAAATGTGACATTTCTTTTGTTTCTGCTATTTCTCAGCTAAGGGTTTTTTCTAAATAAATATTTTGAACCATTGATTTAAAAAGAAATGTGTTATCTATTTATTACTTTTCTTTTTAAAAAAATTATTTTAAAATTATAGGGTACCACTAAGGGTTAGGTATACACATCTTCATTGTGCAGGTACCCTTGTTGATGAGGTGTGCCCCCCCTTTCCCAGGCAGATATCAATTAACGTTACTACCACCTCCCAGCCTCCACCCCCAGTTTTCCACCACTGTCAATCCGTTTCTTATAGTATTACAGTAGTTGTTCAAAGTACACTTATGAGTGAGAACATGTGATACTCAGATCTTTGATTCTGCGAAAGATCACTCAGTAGTATGAAGTCTAATTTCATCCAGGTTGCTATGAATTTCATGATTTTGTTCTTCTTTATGGCTGTG
>NW_007249710.1:0-8580 GCF_000164805.1 Carlito syrichta | reverse complement strand
TTGACCTGCTGGGCTCCAGCGATCCTTCCGCCTCAGCCTTCCAAGTAGCTGGAAATACAGACGTGCGCTACCATGCCCGGCTAATTTTTGATTTATTGTGGAGATAAGGTCTCGCCAAGTTGCCCAGGCAGGTCTCAAACCCGCGGGCTCTGGCAATCCACTCACCTCGACCATGCCACATTTCTTAAATCCAGTCCTCTTTTGATGGATGGCACGGTTGGTTCCTGATCTTGCTTTTGTGAACAATGCTGCGATACACATACATGTGCAGGTATCTTTTTCATAGAGTGATTTGAGTTCTTCCGGGTATATTCCCAGTAGGGGGATTGCACGGTCATATGGAAGGTCGATTTTTAGAACTTTTAGGAATCACCACACTGATTTCCACAGAGGCTGTACTAGTTTACATTCCCACCAACAGTTAGAAGTGTTCCCTTTTCGCCAAATCCTCTCCAGCATCTGTTATTTTTTGAGTTATTGATGATGGCCATTCTGAATGGAGTTAGGTGATATCTCAGTGTAGTTTTATTTTAATTTGCATCTCCTTGAAGACTAGTGAGGTTGAACATTTTTTCGTGTGTTTGTTGGCTGCTGGTGTGTCTTTTTTTGAGAAGTGTCTATTCATATATTTTGCCCACTTTGCAATGGGACTGTCTGTTTTTTTCTTTTCAGCATGTTTGAGTTCTTTTTAAATCCTTGATGTTAGGCCTTTGTCAGACATGGCATTGGCAAATACTTTTTCCTAGTCTGTGGGTTCTTCTTGCCCTTTTAATGGTTTCTTTGACTTTGCAGAAGCTTGTCAGTTTAATGAGGTCCAATTTATATATCTTATCTCTTATGGCCTGTGCATTTTGAGTTTTGCCCAGGAATTGGTTGCCAGTTCCAACTTTTATAATGGTGGCTCCTGAATTTTCTAAGGTTCTTATGGTTTGAGGTTTTACATATAGGCCTCTGATCCATTTAGAGTTAAATTTTGTCTATGGAGATAGATAGGGGTTCTGTTTGAGTCTTCTGCATGTGTTCAGCCAGGTTTCCCAGCACCATTTACTGAATAGATTCTCCTCTCCCCAGTGGTAGATGGTGGAGGCTTTGCTGAAGACGAGTTGATTGAGAAATTGAAGTTTTGTTTCTGGAATCTCAATTATATTCCATTGGTCTATGTGCCTGTTCTTGTACAAATACCAGGTTGTTTTGATTATTGCTGCTTTATAATAAAGTTTAAAGTCTGGGAGTGTGATACCTCCTGCTTTGTTCTTTTGTTTGTTTTTGTTTTTGTTTTTTGCTGAGGATTGTTCTGGTATTGTTGGTTGTGAATGTTTCCATATGAATTCCTGTATTGTGTTTTCTAGATCTGAGAAGAATGTTGCTGGTAATTTGATGGGTATTGCATTAAATCTCTAGATTGCCTTAGGTAGGATGGACATCTTAAAAATGTTGATTCTTCCAATCCATGAGCATGGGATATTTTTCCACTTGTTAGTGTCATCATTGATTTCTTTGAGCAGTGTTTTGTAGTTTTCATTGTAAAGGTCTTTCGCGTCTCTGGTTCAGAATATGCCAAGGCATTTCATTTTTTGTGTGGTTATTGTAAATGGGATTGTGCTTTTTATTTCAGTCTCTGTTTGGTTATTATTGATGTAAAGAAAAGTGATTGTCTTTTGCACGTTTATTTTGTGCCCTGGCACTTTGCCAAAGTCCTTTATCAGTGCAAGGAGGTTTTTGCTAGATTCTCTTGGGTTTTTGAGGTATAGAATGATGTTGTCTGCAAAGAGATAACTTGACTTCCTCTTTTCCTATTTGGATACCCCTGATCGCCTTCTCTTCTCTGATAGTTATAGCCAGGACTTCTAAAACTATATTGAACAAGAGAGGTGATAGTGGGCATCTTTTTATTATTTCAGTTTTCAGGGGAAATGGTTCCAATTTTTGTCTGTTTAGGAGTATGCTGGCTGTGGGTTTCTCATGGGTGGCTTTTACACTTTGGAGGTATGTTCCACCTATACCAAGGTGTTGGAGGGTTTTTATCAAGAAGGGGTATTGGATTTTATCAAAAGCTTTTTCTACGTCTAATTATATAATCATGTGGTTTTTGTTTTGACGTCTGTTGATGTATTTAATTATGTTTATGGTCTTACAAATGTTGAACCAACCTTGCATCCTGGGGATGAAGCCTACTTGGTCATGTTTGATGATTTTTGCATGTGTTGTTGAATCCAGTTTGCTGAGATCTTGTTGAGAATTTTAGCATCTATGTGATTCAAAGATATTGACCTGTAGTTCTCTTTCTTTGTTGGGTCTTTACCTGGCTTGGGTATCAGTGTGATGTTAGCTTCATAAAATGATTTGCAGAGAGTTCCATCTTTCTCAATCACCTGTGATACTTTCAGTAGGATTGGTATCAGTTCCTTCTTGTATGTCTTGTAGAATTCTGCTAGAGAGCCATCTAGTCCAGGGTTTTATTTTGTAGGTAGTTTTCTTATGACATAGTCAAGTTCCTTGAATTTTATTGATCTATTTAGGGTCTTGATTTATTCTTATTTCAACTTAGGGAGATTGTGTGATGTCAGAAAGTCCTCCGTTTCCTTTAGGTTTTCAAGTTTGTTTCCATACAAGTGTGCATAGTAGTCTCTAATGATCTTTTCTGTTTCTTCAGAGTCAGATGTGACTTCATCTTTTGTGTTTCTGACTTTGTTTATTTGAGCTTTTTCTCTCTTTTTTCTTGTTAAGTCTAGCTAGGGGACCATCAATCTTGTTTACCCTTTCAAAGATCCAGCTTTTTGTTTCACTGATTTTTTTGTGTTATCTTTTTGTCTTCTATGTCCCGGATTTGGGCTTTTATTTTGATGATCTGGATTCTTCTGCTGAAGTTAGGGTCTTGATGGTCTTGCTTTTCCAGCTTCCTTAGGTGACTTGTTAGGCTGTTAATTTGTAATCCTTCCATTCTCTTCATGTGTGTTTGGCGAGATGTGATTTCCCCTCTTACTACTGCTTTCACGGCATCCCAGAATTTTTGCTAAGATATTTCTTCATTTTCATTTGTTTCCAGGTATCTTTTAATCTCTATTTCACTTTTCTGGAGTTTCTTAGCATCATACTGTATAGTGTCCATGTCTTTGTGGGTTTGGGGAGAACCTTGTATCTATTGATATTTATTTTTATTCCACTGGGATCTGAGAAGTTGCATGGCAAAATTTCAACTTTATGTAATTTGTTTATGCTTGATTTATGGCCAAGGATGTGGTTGACCTTAGAGTACATCCCATGCGGTGATGCATGTATGTATATTCTGTGGTCGTTGGGTGGAGCGTTCTGTAGGTATCAATTAAGTCCATTTGGTCATGAGTCAGATTGAGGCTCCAAATTTCCTTGCTGATTTTTTGTCCTGATGATCTATCTAGGGTTGTGAGGGGAATATTAAAGTCCCCAGTTATTATAGTGTTATAGTCAATATCCTTTTGAGTTTACCTAGAAGCTGCTTTATGAAAGTTGGTACTCCTACGTTGGGTGCATATATGTTTAGAGTGGATATTTCTTATTCATGGATTGAAACTTTTATCATTATGCACTGGCCTTCTGTACCTTTTGATAGCTTAAAGAGTATTTTGTCTTAGATTAAGATAGCAACTCCTCCTTTAGAGGCAATATATAGTTGCCTGGTGATATTTTATCCATTTTGCCATTCTGTCTTTTCAGTGGTGCATTTAGGCCATTCACATTCAGGCTAATTATTGAAATGTGAGAGTTTATCCCTGTCATGAGGTTTTTATAAAGCTGTTGTTCTTCCTGTTTGTTTGTTGTCTTTCTTTTGGTTTGGGGGATGAATCATTCATGTGTTTTTTCAAACTTTTTCCTGTACTCTTGTGAAGAACATTGTCGACCTTTTTTCCTTTTCTTCTGTGTTTAATACTTTCTTAAGTGTGTCTTGTAGGTGATCTGGAGGCAGAGTACGTTCTTATGAATTGGATGTCTGGAAAAGATTTTAAGTCTCCCTCACTGATGAAGCTTAGCTTGGCTGGGTAGGTTATTCTTGGTTGAAATTTTTTATCTTTTAGAACATTGAGGAAAGGTCTCCAAGCTCTCCTAGCCTGAAGTATTTCTGTAGATAAATTTGCTATTATTTTAATTGGTCTTCCCTGGTAGGTAGTCTGACTTTTTTCCTCTTTCTGCCTTTAGGATTTTTTCTTTTATACCTACTTTCTTTAGGCAAATTAGTCTGGGAGTTGGTTTTCATTTGTTTTCTTGCAGGGGTTCTCTGAATCTCTTGGGTTTGAATTTTTGCATCACTGATGAAATGAGGGAACTTTTATTGAATAATTTCATGGAATGTTTGTTCCAGGGTGGTCGCTGTCTCTCTTTCTGCTTCAGGAAGTCCAATTACTCTTAGGGTTGGTCTCTTGAAGTAATTGCTTATCTCTTGAAGGTTTTGCTCTGTCTTTATAAGCTTCTTTTCTATGTTTTTGAAAGTTTGAATTAGTTCTATATTTTGGTCCTCAAGCTCTGAGATTCTGTCTTCTGCTTGGCTAATTCTGTTTGCCATACTTATAAGTTTGTTATTTATTTCATTGATAGTATTCTTTACTGCTATTATCTCAGTTATCAACTCCTCCCTATTATCCTCTTTCTTCTCCTCAATTCTTTTTAATCTCTCTATTAATGTCTTGATATCTGGGTTTGAAGCTTGAGATAAGTCATTCTCGGGGCTCTTCAATGTTTGTGTTCCGAAGTCTGCTTTCTCAGTGTCTGACCCATATTCTTCTTTTGGTTTTTCTTGATTAGTGTAGGTTTTCCTCCCCCCCCTTTTTCCCCCACTTCTTTAATTCTGTTTTTCAGGGATGGTAGGGTTGCTTTTACTGCTTTTTCTTCAATATCCTTTTCTTCCTTATGTAAATCCTCTGACTTTGTTCACTTCTGGACTGGGGTTGGGGGCTGTACTTTTTGCAGTTTGAGGTTTAATTGAAGGGGGAGCTGAGATTCAGAATCTATCTGCAGATCCCAGTACCCACCGACAGGTGTATGGGCACTCTAGATCCTACTTCCCACTGCCTTACAATCTTTTCATGCTTTGGGGGTTAAGGTTTGCACCCTGGAACAAAAGGAGGCACGAAAATGGAAAGATTGGAAGAAGGGGGGGCAAGAGGAAGTTGGAGAGAGAGAAGAATAAGAGGGAAAACAGACAGACATACCAACTAACAAATGAAAACAGACACAAAGGAAGAAAAGATTAAAAAATAAACAAAAATCCCTAAAGCACACAAGTAACCACATGAACATAGAGTTCAACAAAATCATGCCTTTTGATGTATTCTTCCCTTACACAAACAGGAAGCCTAAATAAAAAAGCAAACAAAAGTGTGCAAAGCAAACAGTCAAAAAAAAAAAATCAAAGTAAGAAACTCGACTGGCTCTGAGGTCTTTCCTGTATGTCCAAAGTTCATTCAATTCTGATCTCCAGATCCTCCCCTCTCACTGCAGGCAGATAGGGTTACTCATAGCTTGGGTCAGTTCCTTTGGCTTGCTACCTGTCAGGTCTGCCACACAGACCTGAGTTGTCTGTGTCTGATTCAGCATAGGGGAGGGGCTTCTGTCTGTCCTGGTTTGGTGAGATTAACTTACATAACAAGTTGGAGGCTGTGAGAAGCTGGGTGGGGCAATGCAAATCTTTGCCTGGAAAATGCAGTGTTTGCCTCTGTCAGCTTTCCCTAATCCTGTCTCTTCACTGATAATATCTGGGGCTCCAGTTGATCCATATTGACAGGTGATGATGGTGTGGAACTGGTGCCAGGTACTGGGAAATGGTGAGATAGCCGGGCACTGCAGGTTGGCCTGCTGTGGGTGGCTTGAGATGGCAGAGGGAGCTGGGAATTCCATGGGGCTAGGAGCTGAGGGCCTTGGCAGCACCTCAGCACCTGGGACTGACTGCAAGAGTCACCCCTTGCAGAGGTGGCCGTGGCAATGGTGGTGGTATGCTATATGGGACCAGTTGTAGCAGCCACCCTTTGCAGAGGTGACAGCGGTGACGGGGTCACATGGAACTGGCTGCAGCGGCCACCCTTCGTGGAGATTTTCACAGTTTGAATTGTTCCATCGCCATCTTGCTCCCTCTCCCTATGTATTACTTTTCAATGCTGAATATAGTTACAGTAACAATGTGTAGTATGATGTTTGCTCAAAAGATGGCACTAATCAAATGAATGCTAGCATCACCGTGTGACAGAGAGGACAGTCAAAGAAAATGTCAGAGGCACAATTGTCATTCCAGGAGTGCAAGACCATTTTTGAAGTGGTATTTGAAATTTGAGAATGCTGTGGAAGTACAATGACAATGGAGACATGAGAATGTAACAGAGCCTCCAACACGCCTAACAACTGCATGCATTCGTAGTAAGCTCGAGACTCATGGTACTGTGTGTGATGTGCACAAGGGGCAATCCAGGAGGCCTCACACAGCAAGAAGTGCTTGCAGTAGTTTGTCGTAATCAGAAGTGACTGGATGCTAATGGTAACCACTTTGAGCACCACTTGTAATTGCTGAAGTCAAACGAGACTTGTATTCATCTTTTATTATCTGTACATATGGGATATTACAGTTTTAATACGGTTTTTTCCTTTCTTAAAATGTGTGTACTTTTTTTGGCATCCTCTGTTTAGTCTTAGGTTAGCAGTTATATTCCCTCAGTGTTCTGAAGAGGTCATTTCACTGTTTTCTTCTCCTATAATCATTGTCACTTGGTGGTGTTTTAAAAAAGTCTGTTTCAGACTGATCTAATGAACTTTTCTTCGCCCTTATCATTTTAGTTTCACTTCCAGTACAATGCATTTAGGTGTGACAATCTTTTATTCTCTGAATTACACTGGAATTCCTGATATTAATGATTCAAGTTTTTCATCAATTCTAAAAAGTTTTGCCCATTGTCTCTTCAAAAATCACTTCTCCTGAAATATATTATTTCTTTGAAACTCCTACTTGATGTGTGTTACATCTTCTCCCTCTATCTTCCGTGTTTCTTAACATCTCCTCCCTCTATCTTCCATGTTTCTTAACATCACTTTATCTCTCTGTGTTATTTTCTGTATAGTGCCTTTGGTCTATCCTCCAGATCAACAGTTATCTCATAAGTTAAGTCTAATATGATATTCAGATCTTTCATTGACTTCAAAATGTTAATTATTATCATTTAATTTGCAGATAGGCGATTTGGTTATTTTTGAGTAAACATTTAATACACTTATTTTAGATCTAATAATACTAATATCTGAAGTGTTTGAGTATCTTACTTTACTACTCCTGGCTTTTACTCATGGGATCCTTGTTATATCATATGCCCTGTGATTGGTGTTTGCAAGTCATATTCATTATAACTTCAACTGAAGGTAAACCTTGAGACGTGTGTCGAAATTTGCTGCCTCAAAATAAATTTTCATTGCTTCTACTGGAGATACTTGGTATCATCCTCTTAGAAAAACTTCAAATAAATTATTGGTTTGAAGTGTTTGGATTTTAGAATTACTATTAATTAGAATCATAAAGCTAGTGATGGTTACCTGTGGTTACAAATTGTTAAGTAGTCTCAAGTTGTACTTAGAGTCAAATTTTTAGTAGGCATGTCTCCTGCTATCCATCCTTTTGCTTAGCACACTGCATGACTCATATAAAGAGTCTCCAAATAGACCATCCACCTTGCTTGGGCTCTAGGCTTGCTCTCTCGCTCTCTACTCCTTCCTATAAGCTGCCATTAAAACCAAAGTCATAGATCTCTAGGCTCAAAAGATACTCTAAGATTCTCTGTCTTTAGCATTAACATTTTGCTCAGAATTCATGCCATCTTGTTTTGGGTTTCTGATAATTTTCCTTAGTTTACAGCCAATTTACCTTTTTTTAAAAAAAAACATGCATTTTTCTATAAAAGATAACTGTTTGGTAGTGAGAGGTGTGTTTTTTTTTAGTCTATTTAATCTTGTTTATTATTTGAATTAGAAGATGACACAGAACTCGTTCTGCAATATTCGCACTGACAATCCTTTGATATGGCTGCTGTAGTTAATCTCCAAAGACAACTGCCCAATGAACCATACCTTCTGAAATTCACATCACTTAGAGGAGTCGCTTCCTATGTTGAAACTGAGCCAGTCATATGTAACTAGTAAAGTGCAGACAAAGTGACACCATATGGTAGATTCTCAAGGCTAGATTCTAAAAAGCCATAATAGTATCTTTTTTGTTGTTTTGGAATGTTCATAGTTGGGATGCACCTTCTCAGTACCCAGCCATCACGGTGTACGAAGCCCAGACTCTAAGAAAAGCCCTTGTTTGTCCCTTTTGTTACCTGGCTCAGCGAAACTCCTATTGCATATGTATCAGCCAGTACCAAATACCAGTCATATAAGCAAGTTATCTTGGAAGTCTGGCCCAGTTGATCTTCAGATGACTCAAGTCTCAGATCCCAAATAAGTTATTGAGAGATCCCAACCAAGCTCTCTAGATGAACCCACTCAGCCTACTGAATGATGAGAGATATGAATAAATTGTTGTTTTTAAGCCAGTACGTTTTTGTATAGTCTATTGTGTAGCTATGCATTAAT
>NW_007249709.1:2503-8919 GCF_000164805.1 Carlito syrichta | reverse complement strand
AGCCAGCTCACTCCTGGCCGACTAGTTAAGTCAGCTGACCAGTCAGCTCACTTGCCAACTGACTAGTTAAGTCAGCTGAACTGTCGGCTCACTCACTGGACAATGAGTAAAGTCAGGTAACCTCTCGGCTCACTCACCAGACGACAAGACAAGTCAGCTAACCAGTCGGCCACCAAGCCAGGCAACTAGTAAAGTCAGTTAATCAATCAGCTGACTAGTTGGCTAACATGTCAGCCAACAAGTTAGCTCAGCTACTAGTCACCACAAGTTAGACCAGCTAACTAGCCGGCCTACTAATCAACCGACTAGTTAGTTCAGCACTTCAGCCATCCAAGTAGTTAATAGAGCTGACTAGTGGGACAAATCGTCAGCCAACAAGTTGTCACTTAGCTAACTCATTAGACTAATTAAGTCAGGTAGTTAACTTGATTATCAACTAGTTAAAAGAGGTCACTAACTCATTATCCAACTCATTAAGTCGGCTAGCTATCTCGTTAGCCAACTAGTTAAGTCAGCTACCTAAGTCGTCCAGTAAAGTCAACTACCTAAGTAGTTAAGTCACCTACCTAATTCAGCTAGTTAAGTCAGCTTTCTAATTAAGTCAGCTGGTTAAGACAGTTAGCTAGCAAGTTAGCTAATGGATTAAGTCAGCATGTTGAGTCAGGTAGTTAGTTAACTAACTGGTTAAGTCAACTGATTGAGTCAGCTAGCTAGCTAGTTAGCAAATGGGTTGTGTCAGCTGGCTGAGTAGCATAGCTAGCTAGGTAGCTAACGAGTTAAGTAAGCTAGATGAGTTTGCTAGCTAGCTAGTTAGCTAACGAGTTAAGTCAGCTGCTTTAGCCACCTAGGAAACTCGTTAGCTAATGAGTTAAGTCAGATAACTAAGTCAGCTAGCTAGCATGTTAGATAATGAGTTAGCTAATTAGTTAGCTAGCATGTTAATTCAGCTAGCTAGTTAATTCAGCTAGCTAGATAGGCAGCTAACTATTTAAGTGAGCTTGTTAGCTAGTTAGCTAGCTAGTTAGCTAAATGTATAAGTCAGCTGGCTAGCGAGATAGCAAGGCAGTTAGCTAACTATTTAATTCAGCTGTCTAGCTAGTAGGTAGCTAGTTAATTCAGCTAATTAAGTCACCTGGCTAGCCAGCTGGCAAGTTAGGTAGCGAGTTAGTTAAATCAGCTGCCTAGCCAGCTGGCTAGCTGATTAATTCAGTTACTTAAGATAGCTGGCTAGCCAACTGGCAAGGTAGGTAGCTAGCAAGTTAAGTCAGCTAGATAGCTACCTGGCTAGCTAGTGATGTCTTCGAGTTAAGTCAGCTGGCTAGCCAACTGACTAACTGGTTAAGTCAGCTAATTTACTCAGCTGTCTAGCCAGCTGATTAGGTAGGTAGCTAGCTAGATAAGTCAGCTTGCAAGCCAGCAGGTTAGCTGTTCAAGTCATCTAGTTAAGTCAGCTGATTAGCCTGCTGGTTAGGTAGGTAGCTAGATAGTAAAGTGAGCTGACAAGCCATCTTGCTAACTTAAGTCAGCTAGGAAAGTCAGTTGTCTAGCCAGCTTGCTAGATAGGTAGCCATCTGACTAGCTGGTTAAGTCAGCTAGTTAAGTCAGCTGGAAACCAGTTGGCTAGCTAGTTAAGTCAGTTCGTTAAGTCAGTTGGCTATGCAGCTGGTTAGTTAGTTAAAAAGTTAATTAAGGCAGATGGCTATCCATCAGGCTAGTTAAGTCAGTTGGTTAGCTAGGAAGCTAGCTCTATAAGTCAGCTAGTTATGTCAGCTAGCTAGCTAATTAAATCAGCTACTTATGTCAGCTGGCTAGCTAGATAGTTAGCAAGTTAGCTATCTAGTTAAGCCAGCTAGTTAAGCCTGCTGGCTAGCTAGTTAGCTAGCCTGTTAAATCAGCTAGTTAAATCAGCTTGCTATCTAGTTAATTCAGTAAGGTAAATCAGCTGGCTAGCCAGTTGACTCTCTGGGTAGCTAACTAGTTAAGTCAGCTGGCTAGCCAGTTAACCAGTTAACCAGCTAGTTAAGTAACCTAGTTAAGTCAGTTCACTAGCCAACGGTTTAGGTAGGCAGCTAGGTAGTTAAGTCAGCTGGCAAGCCAGTGGTCTATGTAGGTAGTTAGCTAGTTAACTCAACTGTCTATCCAGCTGGCTAGCTAGGTAGCTGGGTAGTTATGTCAGCCTCCTAGCTAGCTGGCTAGCTACTTAAGTCACCTAGTTAAGTCAGCTGGATAGCTAGGTAGCTTTATACTTAGGTCAGATGGCTAGTCACCTGGCTAGCTAATTAAGTCATCTAGTTAAGTCATCTGGCTAGTTAGCTGGCTAGCTATATAGCAAGCTAGTAAATTCAGCTGTCTGGCAAGCAGGCCAGTGATTTAGTTAGCTATTAAGTCAGTTCGCTAACCAGGGGGCTAACTAGGTAGTGAGCTTGTTAAGTCATTTGGCTAGCCAGCTTGTTAGCTAATAAAGTCAGCTACTTAAGTCTGCTGATTAACCTGCTAGCTAGCTAGGTAGAGAGCTAGTTAAGTTAGCTGGGTAGCCAGCTGTTAACTAGTTAAGTCTGCTAGTTGTCCCAGCTGGCTAGCTGGTTAAGTTAACTTGTTAAGTCAGCTGGCTAGCCAGCTGTATAGCTAGGTACCAAACTAGTTAATTAAGGTGGCTAACCAGTTGGCTAGTTATTTAAGTCAGCTAGTTAATTCATCTGGCTTCCCAGGAGGCTAGCTAGATAACTAGCTAGTTAAGACAGTTGGCTAGTCAGCTGGCTCGCCAGTTAATTCACCTAGATAAGTCAACTCGCTATCCAGCTGATTAGCTAGGTAGCTAGGTAGCTAGTTCAGCAGGCAAGCCAGCGGTTTGTCAGTACAAAGCTGGTTAAGTCTGCTAGCTAGCCACCTGGCTAGCAGGAGATGTCAGCTGGTTAAGTCAGCTGGCTAGCCAGCTAACTAACTAGTTATGTCAGATAGTTGAGTCAGCTGGCTAGCCAGCTGGCTAACTGGATAAGTCATCCAGTTAATTCTAGTGGCAAGCCAACTGGCTAGCTAGGTATCTCCCTAGTTAAGTCAGTTGATTAGCCAGCTGACTAGTTGGTTAAATCAGGTAGTTAAGTCAGCTGTGTAGCCACCTGACTAGGTAGGTACCTAGCTAATTAAGTCCGCTGACTAGCCGGTTGGCTAGCTAATAAAGTCAGCAAGTTAAGTGAGCTGGGTAGCCAGCTGGCTAGCTAGGTGGCTAGTTAGTTAAGCCAGCTGCCTAGCCGGATGGCTATCTAGTCAAGTCAGCTTGTTAAGTCAGCTGGTTAGCCAGCTGCCTAGCTAGGTGACTATCAAGTTAAACTGGTTTGTTTGTAGGCTGGTCAGTTAGGTGGCCAGCTAGTTAAGCCTGCTGGATAGCTGGCTGAACAGCACGGTGGCTGGCTAGTTAAGCTGGCTGGCTGTCCCACTCTCCAGACAGATGGCTGGCTTTTTCTCTCAGCTTGCTAGCCAGGTGGCCATCACGCTAGCTAAATAACTGGCTGCATAGCCAGCTAGCCAGCCAGGTAGGCAGCTAGTTAAGCCAGCTCGCTAGCCATCTAGCCAGCCAGGTAGCTAGCTTGTTAAGGTAGCTGGCTATCCAGCAAGACAGCCAACAAGTTAGTCAGCTAACTAACTCTGCTAGCATATCAGTTAACTATCCAGCTAGCTAGTTAATTCAGCTAGCTAGTAAGGATGCTAGTCAACTAGCTAGTTAAGTCAGCTAGCTAGACAGCTAGCTACTCAGCAAGATAGTTGTCAGTTAGCCAGTAGCCAGATTTCTAGCTAGTTAAGTCAGCAGGCTAGTGAGTTAGTCAGCTTTTCTGCTAGCTAGTTGTGTCAACTAGATACCCAGCTATCTAGTCAGCTAGCTAGTCTAGTCAGCTAGCAAATCAGCTAGTTACTTAGCTATCTAGTCTGCTAAAAACTCAGTTATCTGGTTAGCTAACTATTGGGCTTGCTCACTTTCCATCAGGTCATCTAACTAGTCAGTTTTCTCACCTGCCATCCAGTCAGCAAACTACTTGGCTCGCTCACCAGCCAACAGGTCAACAAACTTGTCGGTTCACTCGCAGAATAATAAGTCAGCTAATTAATCGACTTCCTCATCAGCCGACTAGTTAAGTCAGATCATGGGTCAGCTCGCTTGCCAGTCGGCTAGTTAAGGCAACTCACCTGTTGGTTCACTGTCCAGCCAACTAGTTAAGTTGGCTCACCAGTTGGCTCTATCACCGGTTGACTAGTTAAGTCTTCTGAGTTGTTGGCTCACTCGCCAGCCAACTAAATTCAACTGACCAGCGAGCTCACATGCCGGTCGACTAGTTAAGTTAGCTGACAAGTAGGCTCACTTAGTGGCCAACTAGTAAAGTCAGTTGACAAGATGGCTAACTCACCAGCAGACTAGTTTATTCAGCTCACTTGGCTCACTTGCAGGCTGACTAGTTATTTCAGCTAACTGGTCAGCCTACTAGCCGGCCAACTAGTTGAGTCAGCTAACCAATCGGCTGACTAATCGGCCAAATTTTCAGCTGATATGTTAGCTCAGCTAACTAGTCAGCCGACTAGTTAGGAAAGCTAACTAATTTGCCAAAAAGTTGGCGGACTAGTTAGTTCATCAAACCAGTATGTCAACTAGTTAACTGATCTAACTAGTGTGCCAACTCGTCAGTCAACTAGCTGATCAAGCAAACTAGTCAGCCGACTAATTGACCAACTTGTTAAGCCAGCTAACAAATCAACCGAGTAGTCATTCAATGTGTTAAACCAGCTAACATGTCGGCCGACTAGTCACCCAGCATGTTATGTCACCTAGTTAACTAGGTAACCAACTAGTTAAGTCAACTAATTTTTTCATTTAACAACTAGATAAAACAGTTAGCTAACTCATTAACCAACTCATTAAATCTGCTAACTATCTCGTTAGCCAACTAGTTAAGTCAGCGAACTAAGTATGCTGGCTAAACAGCTGGCAAGCTAAGAAAGCTAGTTAAGTCAGCTAGCTCACTAATTAGCTAGCTATTTAAGTCAGCTACTTTAGTCTGCTACCTAGCTAGTTAGCTAATTAGTTAAGTCAGCTAGTTATTCAGCTATTTAAATAGTTAGCTACATATTTAATTCAGGTAGTTAAGTCAGCTAGTTAACAAGTTAAGTCAGCCAGTTAAGACAGCTAAGTAGTTAAGTCAGCTACCTAAGTCAGCTAATTAGTTCAGCTAATTAAGACAGCTTTCTAATTTAGTCAGCTTCTTAAGACAGCTAGCTAGCTAGTTAGCAAATAGGTTAAGTCAGCAAGTTGAGTCAGGTAATTAGCTAGTTAACTGTATGGTTAAGTCAGCTGTTTGAGTCAGGTAGCTAGCTAATTAGCAAACGGGTTGAGTCTGATGGTTGAGCAGGCTAGCTAGCTAGTTAGCTAACGAGTTAAGTCAGCTGCATGAGTCAGATAGCTAGCTAGTTAGCTAACGAGTTAAGTAAGCTGGTTGAGTCAGCTACTTAACTTGGGAGCTAACGAGTTAGGTCAGATAATTAAGAAAGCTAGCAAGCACGTTAGATAACGAGTAAGCTAACTAGTTAGATAGCTGGTTAAGTCAATTGACTAGCCAGCTGGCTAGCTAGTTAAATCACCTAGTTAAGTCAGCTCACTGGCCAGAAGGTTAGCTACGTAGTTAGGTAGTTAAGTCAGCTGGCAGGCCAGTGGGCTATGTAGGTAGGTAGCTAGTTAAGTCAGGTGGCTAGCCATCCAGCGTCTAGTTATGTCAGCTACTTAAGTCAGCTGGCTATCCAGCTGTCTAGCTAGGTAGCTAGCTAGTTAAGTCTGCTGGCTACTCAGCTGATTAGCAAGATCAATAGGCAGTTAAGTCAACTGGTTAGCCAGTTGGCTAGCTAGTTAAGTCAGCTACTTAAGTTAGCTGGCTAGCCAGATTGCTAGCTAGGTAGCTAGCTTGTTATGTCAACTGTATTGCCAAAGGGCTTGATAGTTGTCACCTAGTTAAGTCAGGTGACTAGCCCACCGGCTAGCTGCTAGCTTGTTATTTATTCAGCTGATTAGACAGTTGGCTATATAAATATGTCACCTAGATAAACCAACTGGATAGCCAGATGGCTAGCTGTGTAGAAAGCTAGTTAACTCACCTGGCTAGAAAGCAGGCCAGCTAGTTAAGACTGCTGTTTTAACCAGCTGGCTAGCTAGATAGTGACCTAGTTAAATCAGTTCTCTATCCACCTAGCTAGCTAATTAATTCAGCTAGTTAAATCTGCTGACTATCCAGATGGCTAGAGAGGTAGAGAGCTAGTTAAGTCAGCTGGCTATCCAGCTGAATAACTAATTAATTCAGCTAGTTTAGTCATCTGACTGGTTAGATACCTAACTCGTAAATCAACTAGTTAAGTCAGCTGGCTAACCAGCTGGCTAGCTATTT
>NW_007249709.1:0-2176 GCF_000164805.1 Carlito syrichta | reverse complement strand
CAAGTTAAGTCACCTAGTTGGGTCAGCTGGCTAGCCCGCTGGCTACCTGGTTAAGTCTGCTAGTTTATACAAGTAACTATCCATATGCTAGCTAGTTAGCTAGTTATTTCAGTCAGCTGGCTAGCCAGTTGGCTAGCTGGTTACATCAGCTATTTAAGTCAGCTGGCTATGCACCTGGCTAGGTAGGTAACTAGCTAATTAAATCAGCTGGGTAGAGAGCTGGTTAGCTAGGTAATTCAGCGAGCTATGTGAGCTTTTTAGCCGGCTGTCAAGCTAGGTGGCTAGCATGTAAAGCCAGCTGGCTAACAGGATGACTATCTAGTTAAGTCAGCTAGTTAAGTCAGTTGGTTAGCTGGCTGGATAGCAAGATGTCTGGCAAGTTAATCCGGCTGGTGTGCAGGCTGGTCAGTTAGGTGGCCAGCTAGTTAAACCGGCTGGCTAGCCAGCTGACCAGCAGGTTGGCTGGCTAGTTAACCCGGCTGGCTGTCCTAATGTCTAGCCAGTCAGCTGGCTATTTAAGCTGGCTTGTTAACCAGATTGCCAGCCCACTAGCAAGCTTGATGACTGCCTAGCCAGCTAGCAGCCATGTAGCTAGCTAGTTAAGCCATCTGGCTATTCATCAAGCCAACCAGGTAGCTAGCTAATTAAGTCAGCTCGGTATCCTGCTAGTCAGTCAACTACCTCTTCAGCTAGTTAAATCAGCTAGCTAGCCATCTATATAGCTATGTCAGCTAGCTAGTCAGCTGGTTAGTCTGCTAACTTGTTGAGTCAGATAGACAGCTAACTAGTCATTTAGCTAGCTATTTAAGTCAGCTGACTAGACAACTAGATAGCTTGTTTTCTAGCTAGTTATGTCAGCTAGATAGCCAGCTAGCTAGTCAGCTACCTAGATAAGTCAGGGAGCAAATCAGCTAGTTACTTAGCTATCTAGTCAGCTAGCAAATCAGCTACCTGGTCAGCTAATTACTGGGCTCACTCGTTTTCCATCAGGTAAGCTAACTAGTCGTCTCCCTCCCCTGCCTACCATTCAGCAAATTAGTCGGCTCGCTCACCAGCCAACAAGTCAACTATCTTGTCAGCTAGCTTGCAAGGCAACAGGACAGCTAACTGGTCACCTTGCTCACCAGCTGACTAGTTATGTCAGCTCAGCAGTGGGCTCACTTGCTGACTGAATAGCAAAGGCAGCTCACCTGTCAGCTCTATAGCCATCCAATTAATTAAGTCAGCTCACCGATCGGCTCACTCTCTGGCCGACTTGTTAGTTTTTCTGACCAGTTGGCTCACTCGCCAGCTGACTAAATTCGTCTGACCAGTTAGCTCACTCATGGGCCAACTAGTTAAGTCAGCTGACCAGTCAGCTCACTCGCAGGCTGACTAGATAAGTCAACTCACCTGTTGGCTCACTTGCTGACCGATTAGTTAAGTCAGCTAACTGGTCTTCTGATAGCTGGCCAACTAGATAAGTCAGCTAACCAAACGGCCAACTAGTCGACCAACTTGTAAGTTGACAAGTTAGCTCAGTTAACTAGTCAGTCAACAAGTTAGGTCAACTAACTAGTCGGCCAACTATTCAAACATTAGTTTTGTCAGCAAACAAGCGGGCAACTAGTTAACCTTGCTAACTGGTGGGCCAACTCGTTAGTCAGCTAGTTAACACAGATAACTAGTCGACCGACTAGTCAGCTGACATGGTAAGCCAGCTAATAAGTCGGCCGAGTTCAACCAACGAGTTAAACCAGCTAAGTAGTCCGTGTACTCAGCCAAATATTTAAGTTGCCTTGCTAACTCATTGACCAACTAGTTAAGACAGCTAGTTAACACGTTTACAAATGAGTTAAAACAGTTAGATATGTTGTTAACCAATTCATTAATTCAGCTAGCTATCTCATTATCCAACTACTTAAGTTAGCTACCTAAGTTAGCTAGCTAACTAGTTAGCTAGCTAAGTGAGCTAGCTCACTAAATTGCTAACTATTTAAGTCAGTTATTTAAGTCTGCTACCTAATTAGTTAGCTAATTATTAAATCAGCTAGTTACACAGTTATTTAAATAGTTAGCTAACTGTTTAATTTAGGTAAAGTCAGCTAGCTAACTAGTTAAATCAGCCAGTTAAGTTAGCTATCTAAATAGTTAAGTTAGCTACCTAAGTCAGCTAGTTAAGTCAGCTTTTTAAATT
>NW_007249708.1:6858-7771 GCF_000164805.1 Carlito syrichta | reverse complement strand
CTGACTTAACTAGCTAGATGAATAGCAGCATGACTAGCTAGCTGACTCAACAAGGTAGCTGAATAGTTAGCTGACTTGCTACCTCACTTAACTAGCTAACTGGCTAGATAGCTGACTTAACTAGCTGACTAGCTAATAGGCTGGCTAACGGGCTAGTCAGCTGACTTAATTAACTAGCTACCTGGTTGGCTAGATGGCTAGCCAGCTGTCTTAACTAGCTAGCTATCTGGGTGGCTAGCTGTCTAGGCAGCCGGTTAGCTAGCTAGCAGGCTGACCAACAGTATAGCCAGCTGGCTAAAATAGCCACCAGATAGCTGTACAGTTGGATTGCCAACCAGCTTAACTAACCAGTCACCCTGCTGCTCAGCTGGCTAGCCAGCAAGCTTAACTAACTAGCCCCTACCTGACCAGCCTGCTAATCAGTCGTCTTACCTTGCCAGCTACCTACCTAGCCAGCTGGCTATCAACTGACTTAACTAGATAGCCATTCAGCTAGCCAGCCAGCTTATCTAGCTAGCTGCCTAGCTAGACACATGGATATCCACTTGAGTTAATTAGCAGAATTAATGACCTAGACAGCTGGCTAGCCAGCTGACTCAACAAGGTGACTAAACTCGTTAATCAGCTGGATAGCCAGCTGATTTAACTAGCTTACATTACTAGCTAACCAGGTAGCTATCCAGCTGACTTCACTAGTTAGCTACATATGTATCCTGCATGCTTGCCAACTGACTTAACTATCTAGCTAACTAGGTATCCAGCTGGCTAAAGAGCTGACATCACTAGGTGACCTTACTAACTAGCCAGCTGGCTAGCCACCTTACTTAAGTAGCTGACTTAACTAGCTAGCCAGCTGACTTAACTAACTGACTTAACTAACTAGCTACCTAGCTAGCCAGGTGACTTTACTAGC
>NW_007249708.1:2268-6298 GCF_000164805.1 Carlito syrichta | reverse complement strand
TTAAATAGCTAGCTACATATGTATCCCACTGGCATACCAGCTGACTTAAGTACCTAGCTACCTAGCTATCTAGCTATCCTGCTGATTTGTGAGCTTACTTAACTAGGTGACTTAACTAGCTAGGCAGCTGGCTAGCCAGCTGAATAAACTAGTTGGCTACACAGCTAGGCAGCAGGGTAGCCAGCTGACTGAACTAGCTGACTTAACTAGATAGCCAGCTGACTTAATTAGCTAACTAAGTTAGTTAGCTACCTAGATAGCGAGCTAACTTTAATACCTGAAATAAATACCTAGCTACCTACCTAGCTAGCTAGCTAGCTAGCTGACTTAACTAGCTAGTTAGCTGACACAGCAAGGTGACTTAACTAGCTACCATGCTACCCAGCTAACTTAACTAGCTGAAATAACTAGCTAACCAGCTGTCTACTCATCTGAGTTAACTAGATTTTTAACTAGCTAGCGAACTGGCTAGACAACTGACTTAACTAAGTAACTTAACTACCTAGCCAGATGGCTAGCCAGCTGACTTAATTAGATAGCTACCATAATAGGCAGCTGGCTAGCCAGCTGATTTCACTGAAGTAACTAGCTAGTAAGCTGTCTTAACTAGCTGATTTAAATATATAGCTTTCCAGTTTATTTAACTAGCTGACTTAACTAGCTAGCAACCTAACTAGCCAGCTGGCTGGCCAGCTGAATTAACTCGCTGATTTAACCAGCTAACCAGCGGCTAGCCAGCTGAATAATTAGCTAGGTACCTAGCTTGCCAGCTGGGAAGCCAGCTGAAATAATTACCTGACATAACCAACCAGCCAGCTCGCTAGCCAGATGACTTAACTAGCTTGCTACTTAGCTAGCCAGTTGGCTAGCCAGATGACTTAACTTGTTGACTTAACAAGCTAGCCAGATGGGTACCCAGCTGACCCAACTAGCTGATGTAACTAGTTCAGCAGTTGGCTAGACTGTTGACTTAATTAGCAATCTACCTAGCTAGCTAGTTGGCTAGCCAGCTGGCTTAACTTGCTGACTTAAGTAGCTAGACTGCTAGCTAGCCAACTGATAAAACTAGCTCGCTACTTAGCTAGCCAACTTCAATTCAGCTGACAACTTGCTGACTTAAACAGCTGGCCTGCTTGCTAGTCAGCTGAATTAACCAGGTTGATATATAGCTATTCAGCTGGCTAGCAAACTGCCTTAACTAGTCATCTTAACTAAGTAGCCAGCTGTCTAGTCAGTTGACACAAGTAGCCAGCTACCTAGCTAGCCAGTTGGCTAGCTAGCTGACTTAACTAGGTGACTTAACTAGATATCCAGCAGGATAGACAGTTGACTTAACTATCTAGCTACCTAAATAGCCAGCTGTCTAGCCAGCTGACTTAACTAGGTAACTTCACTAGCTGGCCAGTTGGTTAGCTGGCTGACCTACCTGCCTAGGTACCTAGCTAGCCAGCTGGATAGCCAGCTGTCTTAATTAGCTAGCTACCTATATAGTCTGCTGGCTTGCCAGCTGACTTAGCTATTAGCTACCTAGCTAACCAGCTGGCTATTGAGCTGAATTAACTAGGTTACTTAACTAAATAATTAACTGGGTAGCCAGTTGACTTAACTAACTAGCTACCCAGATAGGCAGCTGGCTCTCCAGCTGACAACTCAATGACTTAACTAGCTAGCAAGCTGACTAAACTAGCTGACTTAATCAGCTAGGTACCACACTAGTCAGCTGGCTTAACAAGCTAGCCTAACTAGCTAGCTACCTAGCTAGCTATCTAGCTAGCCACTTGACTTCACTAGCTGACATAACTAGCTGTCTTATGTAGCTTGATTTCTAACTAGCCAACTGACTTACCAGCTGAAATAACTAGCTAGCCAGATGGCTACCCACCTGACTTAATTAGCTTTTTAACTAGCTAACCAGCTGGATAGCCAACTGACTTAATGAGGTGACGTAACTAGCTATGCACTTGGTAGCCAGCTGACTTAACCAGCTGACTAACCAGCTAGTCAGCTAGCTAGCCAGCTGATGTAACTAGCTGGCTATCTATCTAGTCAGGTGTCTGCCATCTGACTTACCTAGCTGACTAAAGGTAGCAAGCTGGCTAGCTAACTGACTTAACTAGCTAGCTACCTGCCTAGCCTGCAGGCTAGCCAGCTGACTTAACTAGGTGAATTGAACAGCTTGCCTACTTGCTAGCAAGCTGAATTATCTAGCTACTTACCTACCTAGTCAGCGGGCTAGACAGGTGACTAAATTAGCTGAATAAACCAGCTAACCAGTTGGTTAGCTAGCTGACGTAACTCGCTGACATCACTAGCTGGACATTTAGGTATCTAGCTGACTTAAATGGCTGGGTAACTACCTTGCCAGTTGGGAAGCCAGTTCTCTTAACTAACTGAAGTAACCAGATATCCAGAAGGCTAACCAACTGACTAAACTAGCTCACTAACTAGCAAGCTTGCTGCCTAGCCAGCTGACTTAACTGGCTGCCTTAACCAGCTAGCTACCTAGTTAGCCAGCAGACATAAATAATTAGCTAACTAGCTAGCTACGTAGCTCCCAAGCTAACTTAAATACTTAGCTAACTAGCTAGCTACCAGCTAGCAAGTTGATTCAAGTAGTTAGTTACCTAGCTAACTAGCTGACTTAACCAGCTTCCTAACTATTTAGCTTAATCATTATCTAACGTGCTAGCTTGGTGACTTAATTATCTGACTTAACTCATTAGCTAACGTGCTACCTAGCTGACACAATGAGCTGACTTAACTCATTAGCTAACTAGCTAGCTAACTGACTCATCCAGCTGACTTAACTCGTTAGCTAAATAGCTAGCTAGCCTACTCAACCAGCTGACTCAACCCTTTTGCTAACTAGCTAGCTAGCTGACTCATCCAGCTGACTTAACTCGTTAGTTACTTAGCTAACTACTGACTCATAAGCTGCCTTAACTATTCGGCTGGTGAGTGAGCCCACCTGTGAGCTGACTTGACTAGTCAGCTGGCAAGCAAGCCAACTAGTTCGCTGACCTGTTGGCCTGCGAGCGAGTCAACAAGTTAGTTGAATTGTTGGCTGGGGAGTGAGCCGACTCGTTTGCTGACTGATTGGCAGGCTAGCAAGCCGAATATTTAGCTGACCTTATGGAAGGCGAGCGAGCCCACTGGTTAGATGACTAGATAGCTGAGTTGCTCGTCGACTAGTTAGGAATGTAACTAGCTGGTCTGCTAGCTGAATTAATTAGGTAGCTGACTAGCTAGCTGGCTTTCTAGCTGACATAACTAGCTAACAAACAAGCTATCTAGCTGTCTAGCAAGCTGAATTAACTAGCTAGCTAACTGGCTAATTAGCTGACTAGCTGACTTAATTATCTCTCTGACTAGCAGGCTGACTAGCTAGCTGACTTACACAGCTATTTGACAAGCAACTGACTAGCTAGCTGACTAACTAGCTAGCTGAATATTTAACCGTCTTGCTAGTTGAGTTAACTAGCTAGCTGGTTAGCTAACTGATTTCACTAGCTGACTAGCTAGTTGGCTATTTAGATGGCTAGCCAGCTGACTTAACTAGCTAGGTACCTGGTTTGCTAGACTACTAGCTAGATGGCTTAACTACCTAGCTACCTGGCTGGCTAGCTGGCTAGGCAGCTGGCTAGCTAGCTAGCGGACTAGCCACCTGGCTACCCAGTCAGCTTAAATAGGCAGCCATCGGACAGGACAGTGGGATAGAAAGCTGGCTTAAATAGCCAGCCACCCTGGTGTTCAACTGCCTAGCATAAGGGCTTAATTATCTGGCCACCTACCTGAGCAGCTTGCTAACCAGCCGTCTTAACATGCCAGCCACCTAGCTAGACAGCTGACTAATCAGCTGACATAACTAGCTGACCTAATTAGATAGCCATCTGGCTAGACAACTGGCTTAACTAGCTAGCCACCTAGCTAGCCAGCCAGCTAGCCAGCTCACTTAACTCGCTAACTCAAATAACTAGCCTGCCAGCTAGACAGCTGACAAAATTAGCTAGGTACCTACTGAGCCAGGTGG
>NW_007249708.1:0-1748 GCF_000164805.1 Carlito syrichta | reverse complement strand
TAGCTAGCCAACTGGCTGACCAGCTGAATTAACTATCTGATTTAACCAGCTAGTCAAATGGCTAGCCAGCTGACTTAACTAGCTAGCTACCTACCAAGCCAGCTGGAAAGCCAGATGAATTATCTAGTCGATTTAACTAGATAGTAAGCTGGCTAACCAGCTGACTTAACTAGCTTGGTACCCAGGTATTCAGCTGGCTAGCCAACTGACTTAACTAGTTGACTTAGCCAGCTAGAATTCTGGCACAACAAGCTGACTTAACTAGTTATCCAGCTGGCTACAGAGCTGACTTAACTAGCTCTCTACCTAGTTAGCTAACTGGCTAGTCAGCAGACTTAACTAGCTGACTTAATTAGTTATCCAGCTGGCTAGCCAGCTGATGTAACAAGCTTGCTACCTAGATAACCAGTTGAATAGCCAGCTAACTTAACTAGCTGAGTTAAATACGTGGCCTGCTTACTAGACAGCTGAATTAACCAGAATTGCTATATAGCTAGCCAGTCAGCTATCTAGCTGACTTTAATAGGTGACTTACCGAGCTATCCAGCTGACTAGGCAGCTGAATTAATTAGGAAGCCACCTAGCTAACCAGCTGGATATCCAGTTGACTTAACCAGTTGCCTTAACTAGGTAGCCAGCGGGCTAGAGAGCTAACTTAACTATCTAGCTACATAGCTAGCCAGCTGTCTAGCAAGCTGATTTAACTAGGTGACTTATGTAACTAGACAGCTGGCTTGCAACCTGACCTAACTGCCAAGCTATTTAGGTAGACAGATGAATAACCAGCTGATTTAACTAGCTAGCTAACTACGTAGGCTCCTGGCTTGCCAGCTGACTTAACTACCTAGCTACCTACCAAACCAGCTGGCTATTGAGCTGACTTAACAAGCTTACTTAACTAGCTAGCTAACTGACTACCCAGCTGTCATAAATAGCTAGTTGCCCAGTTAGGCATCTGGCTAGCATGCTGATTTAGCTAGCTGACTTAACTAGCTAGAAAGCTGTCTTAACTGGCTGACTTAACCAGCTAGCTACCTAGCTAGCCAGCTGTCTTAACTAACTGGCTTAACTAGCTAGCTACCTAGCTAGCTATCTAGCTAGCCAGGTGACTTAACTAGCTGACTTAACTAGCTAGCTAGCTGACATAACTAGCTGACTTATATAACTAGCTTCCTAGCTATTCAGCTGAATTAACTATCCGAAATAACTAGCTAGCCTGATGGATAGCCATCTGACTTAACTAGCTTTTAAACTAAGTAACCAGCTGGATAGCCAACTGACTTAATGAGCTGACTTGACTAGCTAGCCAGCTGCTTTCCAGCTGACTTAACTAGCTGAGTTAACCAGCTATTCAGCTGACTAGCCAGCTGACTTAATTAGCTGACTGTCAATCTACTAAACTGACTAGCCTACTGATTTAACTAGCTGACTTAAGCTAGTAAGCTGGCTAGCCAGCTCACTTAACTAGCTAGCTACCTACCTTGCCAGCAGGCTAGCCAGCTGACTTAACTAGCTGCCTTGAACAGCTAGTCTGCTGGCTAGCAAGCTGACTTATCTAGCTAGCTACCTAGGTTCCCAGCTGGCTAGACAGCTGACTAAACTTGCTGACTTAACCAAATAACCAGTTGGCTAGCCAGATGACTTAACTCAAAGACATCACTATCTAGCCAGGTAGCTATCTAGCTTACTTAACAAGCTAACTACCTACCTTGCCAGTTGGCTAGCCAGCTCTCTCATCTAGCTGAATT
>NW_007249707.1:1022-7850 GCF_000164805.1 Carlito syrichta | reverse complement strand
TAAGTCAAGTAGTTAAGTCATCTGACTTAACTTACCTAGCTGGTTAGCTAGGTAGCAAGCTAGTTAATTCAGCTGTCTGGCAAGCAGGCCAGCGATTTAAGTCAGTGAGTTAAGGTAGCTGGCTAGCCAGCTGGCTAGCTAGGTAACGAGCTTAAGTCAGTTGGCTAACCAGCTGGTTTGCTAATTAAGTCAGCTACTAAAGTCTGCTTACTAGCCTGCTAGCTAGCTAAGTAGAGAGTTAGTTAAGTTAGCTGGGTAGTCAGCTGGCTGACTAGTTAAGTCTGCTAGTTGTGCCAGCTGGCTAGCTGGTTAAGTAAACTAGTTAAGTCTGCTGGCCACCCAGCTGGATAACTATGTAACAAGCTTGTTAATTTAGCTGGCTAGCCAGCTGGATAGTTTTTTAATTCAGTTAGTTAATTCATCCAGCTTCCCAGCTGGCTAGCTAGGTAGCTAGCTAGTTAAGTCAGCTGGCTAGCCAACTGGCTAGCTATTTAAGTCACAACTCGCTAGCCAGCTGATTATCTAGTTAGCTAGGTAGTTAATTAAGCAGTCAATCCAGCAGTATATTTTGCTAGGTAGCTAGTTAAGTCAGCTTGCTAGCCACCTGGCTGGCAGGAGATGTCAGCTAGTTAAGTCAGCTGGCTAGCCAGCTGGCTAACTAGTTATGTCAGATAGTTGAGTCAGCTGGCTAGCCAGTTGGCTAGCTGGATAAGTAAGCTAGTTAATTCAAGTGGGAAGCCAACTGGCTAGCTAGGTATCTCGCTAGGTAATTCAGCTGGCTAGCCAATAGGCTAGCTCTTTAATCAGCTAGTTAAGTCAGCTGGCTAGTGCCCTAGGTAGGTAGACAGCTAGCTAACTAAGTCAGCTGGCTATCTGGCTGGCTAGCTAGTAAAGTCAGCGAGTTAAGTGAGTTGGCTAGCCAGCTGGCTAGCTAGGTGGCTAGCTAGTTAAGCCAGCTGGCTAGCCAGATGGCTTTCTAGTTAAGTCAGCTAGTTAAGTCAGCTGGCTAGACAGCTGGATAGCTAGGTGGCTGACAAGATAAAACGGCTGGTAAGCTGACTGGTCAGGTAGGTGGCCAGCTAATTAATCCAGCTGGCTAGCCAGCTGACCAGCATGGTCGCTGGCTAGTTAAGCCACCTTTCTATCCCATTGTCCAGTCAGACGGCTTGCTATTTAAGCCAGCTTGCTAGGCAGCTGGCCAGCCTGCTAGCTAACTAGACGGCTGCCTAGCCAGCTAGTCAGTCGGGAAGCTAGCTAGTTAAGCAAGCTTCCTAGTTATCTACCCAACCAGATAGCAAGCTAATTAAGTCATATGACTGGTCAGCTTGCTAGGTGGTTAAGTCAGCTGTTTATGTCAGCTTGCTAGTCACCTGGCTAGGAAAGTTGCTAGCTAATTAAGTTAGCTGATTAGCCAGATGGCAAGCTAGTTAAGTCAGTGAGTTTAGTGAGCTGCCTAGCCAGCTGGCTAGCTAGCTGGCAAGCAGTATGGCTATCTAGGTAAATCAGCTAGTTAAGTCTGCTGGTTGGCCCCCTGCCTAGCTAGGTGACTGGCAAGTTAATCCAGCATGTTAGTAGACTGGTCAGTTAGGTGACCAGCTAATTAAGCTGGCTGGCTGGCAGGCTGAACAGCAGGGTGGCTGGCTAGTTATGCTGGCTTGCTGTCTCACTCTCCAGACTGATGACGGCCTTTTTATCCAGGTTTTCTAGCCAGGTGGCCATTCCACTAGCTAGTTAACCAACTGCCTACCCTGCTATCCAGCCAGGTAGGTTGCTAGTTAAGCCAGCTGGCTAGCCGTCTAGCCAACCAGGTAGCTAGCTAGTTAAGTCAGTTGGCTATCCAGCTAGACAGCCAACAAGCCAGCCAGCTAGATACATCATGTAGCTAGCCAGCTAGATACATCAGGTAGCTAGCCTGCTAGCTAGTTAAGTCCGCTGGCAAGTCAACTATCTAGCTAGCTAGTTAAGTCAACTAGCTAGTCAGGTTGCTAGTCTGCTAGCTAGTTAATTCAGCTAACTAGGCAGCTAGCTAGTCTGCTAGATAGTTAAGTCAGTTAGCCAGTAGCCAGATGGCTAGCTAGTTAAGTAAGCAAGCTAGAGAGTTATTTAGCTTGTTTGCTAGCTAGTTGTCAGCTAGATAGCCAGCTATTTAGTCAGCTAGCTAGTCAAGTCAGCCAGTAAATCAACTAGTTACTTAGTTAACTAGTCAGCTTGCAACTCAGCTATCTGGTCAGCTAACTAGTGGGCTCTCTCGATTTCCATCAGTTCAGCTAACTTGTCAGCTCGCTCACCTGCCAACTGGTCAGCAAACTAGTCGGCTTGCTCACCAGTCAACAAGTCAACAAACTTGTCGGTTACTTGCAGGACAACAGGTCAGCTAACTAATCGGCTTCCTCACCAGTGGACTAGTTAAGTTAGATCACAGGGCGGCTAGCTCGCCAGTCCACTAGTTAAAGCAGCTCACCTGTCGGTTCACTTTCCGGACGACTAGTTAAGTTGGCTCAGCACTCGGCTCAATCACCCATCGACTAGTTAAAGCATCTGAACTGTTGGCTCACTCTCCAGCTGACTAAATTCAGCTGACCAGTGAACTCACATGCTGGCTGACTAGTTAAAACAGCTGATCAGTCGGCTCACTCACTGGCCTACTAGTTAAGTCAGCTAACAATTTGGCTCACTTACCAGCTGACTAATTAATTCAGCTTATTTGGCTCACTCGAAGGCAAACTAGTTAAATCAGCTAACTTTTCAGCCTACTAGCCGGGCAACTAGTTGAGTCAGTTAAACAATCAGCCGACAAATCAGCCAACTTCTCAGCTGATATGTTAGCTCAGCTAACTAGTTAGTCGATGAGTTAGGACAGGTAACTAGTTTGCCAACTAGTCTGCCGACAAGTTAGTTCAGCAAACAAGCATGCCAACTAGTTAACCAAGCTTACTAGAGGGCTAACTCGTCAGTCAACATGTTGACCAAGCTAACTAGTCGGCCGAGTAATTGGCCAACAAGCTAAGCCATCTAACAAGTCAGCCGAGTCGTCAGCCAATGTGGTAAACCTGCTAATATGTCAGCCAACTAATCAGCCAGCAAGTTATGTCACCTAGTTAACTCGTTAAATACGAGTTAAGGCAGCTAATTTACTCATTTACCAACTAGTTAAAAAAGTTAGCTAACTCATTAACCAACTCGTTAAATCATCTAGGTATCTCATTAGCCAACTAGTTAAGTCAGTTAACTAAGTCTGCTTGCTAAACAGCTGGGTATCTAAGTAAGGTAACTAAGTCAGCTAGCTCACTAATTAGCTAGCTATTTAAGTCAGCTACTTAAGTCTGCTACCAAACTAGTTAGCTAATTAGTTAAGTCAGCTAGTTATTCAGCTAGTTAAATAGTTCACTAACTATTTAATTCAGGCAGTTATGTCAGCTAGCTAACTAGTTAAGTCAGCCAGTTAAGTCCGCTAGCTAAGTAAAGTCAGCTAGTTAAGACAGCTTTCTAATTAGTCAGTTGCTTCAGACAGCTAGCTAGCTAGTTAGCAAATGGGTTAAGTCAGGAGATTAAGTCAGGTAGTTAGCTAGTTAACTGAAGGGTTAAGTCATCTGGTTGTGTCAGCTAACTAGCTAGTTAGCAAATGGGTTGAGTCAGATGGTTGAGTAGCCTAGCTAGCTAGTTAGATAACGAGTTAAGTCAGCTGGCTTAGTCAGCTAGCTAGCTTGTGAGCTAATGTGTTGTCAGATAATTAAGAAAGCTAGCAAGCACGTTAGATAATTTGCAAGCTAACTAGTTAACTAGCTGGTTAAGTCAGCTGGCTAGACACTTGGCTAGGTATTTAACTCACCTAGTTAAGTCAGCTCGCTGGCCAGTAGGTTAGCTAGATAGTTAGGTACTTGTCAGCTGGCAAGCTAGTGGGCTATGTAGGTAGGAAGCAAGTTAAGTCAGCTGGCTAGCCATCCGGCATCTAGTTATGTCAGCTGCATAAATCAGCTTGCTATCCAGCTGTCTACCTAGGTAGCTAGATAGTTAAGTCTGCTGGCTAGCCAGCTGGCTATGTTTTTCAGTCAGCTAGTTAAGTCAGCTGGCTAGGCTGCTGGCTAGTTACGTTGATAGGCAACTAAGTCAGCTGGCTAGCCAGCTTGCTAGCTAGGTAGCTAACTAGTTATGTCAGTGGTCTAGCCAGCTGCCTTGATAGTTAAGTCACCTAGTTATGTCAGCTGACGAGCCCAATGGCTAGCTAGGTAGCTTGTTTTTTAAACAGTTGGCTAGACAGCTAGCTAGATAGATATGTCACCTAGTTAATTCAGCTGAATAGCCAAGTGGCTAGTTGTGCAGCAAGCTAGTTAATTGACCTGGCTAGTAAGCAGGCCAGCTAGTTAAGACAGCTTGTTAAGCCAGTTGGCTAGCTAGATAGTGACCTAGTTAAGTCAGTTCACTAGCCACCGGGCTAGCTAATTAAGTCAGCTAGTTAAGTCTGTTGGCTATCCAGGTGGCTAGAGAGGTAGAGAGCTAGTTAAGTCAGCTAGCTAGCCAGCTGGATAACTAGTTAATTCAGCTAGTTTAGTCACCTGGCTGGCCAGCTGCCTAGTTCGTTAATCAACTAGTTAAATCAGCTGGCTACCCAGCTGGCTAGCTAGTTAAGTCACCTCATTAAGTCAGTTGTCTAGCAAGCTCGCTAGTTAGTTAATAAGCTAGTTAAGTCAGATGGCTAGACAGCTAGACAGCTGGCTAACTAGTTATATCAGCTAGTTATTTCAGGTGGTTACCTAGGTACCTAGCTAATTAAGTCAGCTAGTTATGTCAGTTAGCTGACTAGTTAAGTCAGCTAGCTAGCTATATAGCTAGCTATCTAGCTAGGTATTTCAGCTAGTATAGTTAGCAGGCTAGCTAGGTATCTAGCTAGTTAAGTCAGCTTGTTAAGTCAGCTGCCTAGCTGGGTAGGTAACTAGTTAAATCTGCTGGCTAGCCAGCTAGGTATCTAGTTAGGTCACAGAGTTATGTAAGCTCACGACCTAGCTGGATAGCTAGGTAGCTAGATAGTTAAGTCAGCTGGAAAGCATGCAGGATACATATGTAGCTAAAATAGTTGTCAGCTGGCTAGCCACCTGGGTAGCTAGTGATGTCAGCTAGTTAAATTAGCTGGTTAGCCAGCTGGCTAACGAGTTAAGTCACCTAGTTGAGTCAGCTGGCTAGCCATCTGGCTAGATGATTAAGTCTGTTAGTTAATACAAGTGGCTATCCATCTGCTAGCTAGGGAGTTAACTAGTTAAGTCAGATGGCTAGTCAACTGGCTAACAAGTTGCATCAGCTAGTTAAGTCAGCTGGCTGACCACCTGGCTAAGTAGGTAGCTAGCTAATTAAGTCAGCTGGATAGAGGGCTGGCTAGCTAGGTAATTCAGCTAGTTAAGTGAGCTTTTCAGCCAGCTGTCTACTTAGGTGGCTAGCAATCTACACCAGCTAGCTAGCCGGATGACTATCTAGTTAAGTCAGCTAGTTAAGTCAACTGGTTAGCCTGCTGGCTAGTTAGGTGTCAGGCAAGTTAAGTTGACTGGTTAGCAGGCTTGTCAGGTAAGTAACCAGTTAGTTAAACCTGTTGGCTATCCGGCAGACGTGCAAGGTTGCTGACTAGTTAAGCCAGCTGGCTATCCTGCTTTCTAGCCTGTCAGCTGGCTATTTAACCTGGCTTCCTAACCAGTTTGCCAGCCCACTAGCAAGCTAGTCAGCTGCCTAGTCAGCTAGTCAGTCAAGTAGCTAGGTAGTTAAGCCATCTGGCTAGTCATCTAGCCAACCAGGTAGCTAGCTAATTAAGTCAGCTGGCTTGCCTGCTAGCCAGCCAACTACCTAGTCAGCTTATTAATTCAGCTAGCAAGCCAGCTAGCTAGTTAAGTCAGCTAGTTAGTCAGCTAGCTAGTCAGATAGCTAGTTAAGTCAGCTAGCCAGCCAACTAGCCAGTTGGCTAACTAGTTAAGTCAGCTGTTTAGACAGCTAAATAGCTTGTTTGCTAGTTAGATATATCAGCTAGTCAGCTAGCTAGTTAAGTCAGCTAGCAAATCAGCTGGTTACTTAGGTATCTAGTCAACTATCAAATCAGCTAGCTGGTCAACTAATTAGTGGGCACGCTCACTTTCCATCAGGTCAGCTAATTATTTGGCTCCCTCGCCTGCCTACCTGTCAGCAAATTAGTCATCTCGCCCACCAGCCAACAGGTCAACTAACTTTTCGGCTCTCTCGCAAGCCAACAGTACAGCTAACAATTCGCCTTGCATGCCAGCCAACTAGTTAAGTTAGCTCATCAGTGGGCTCACTCACCAACCAAAGAGTTGAGGCAGCTCACCTGTTGGATCTATCACCGGCCAATTAGTTAAGTCAGCTCACCGGTCAGCTCACTCACTGGCCGAATTGTTAAATCTTCTGACCAGTCGGCTTTCTTGCCAGCCGACTAAATATGGCTGACCAGATAGCTCACTCACCGGCCCACTAGTTAAGTCAGCTGACAAGTTGGCTCACATGCAGGCTGACTAGATAAGTCAACTCACTTGTCAGTTGTCTCACTAGTTAAGTCATCTAGTTGAGTCAGCTGGCTAGCCAGCTGGATAGCTAGTGAAGTCAACTAGTTAATTCAGCTGGCTCACCAGCTGTCTAGTTAGTTAGCAAGCTAGTTAAGTCCGCTGACTAGCAAGCTGGATAGCTAGTTGATTCAGCTAGTTAATTCAGTTGGGTTTACAGCTGGCTAGCTAGGTAGCTAGCTAGTTAAGTCAGTTGGCTAGTCAGCTGGCTAGCTGTTAAAGACAGCTAGTTAATTCAGCTGGGCATCCAGTTGGCTAGCTAATTAAGTCAGCTGGC
>NW_007249707.1:0-1002 GCF_000164805.1 Carlito syrichta | reverse complement strand
TTCGACCAACTTGAAAGCTGACAAGTTAGCTCAGTTAACTAGTCGGTCGACAATTTAGGTCAGCTAACTAATCGACTGACTAGTCAGCCGACATGTTAAGTCAGCTAACAAGTTGGCCGAGTAGTCAGCCAATGTTAAACCAGCTAAGTAGTCTGCCTACTCAGCCAAAAATTTAAGTCTCCTTGCTAACTCTTTAACCAACTAGTTAAGACAGCTAGTTAACTCTTTTACCAATGAGTTAAAACAATTAGCTAACTCTTTAACCTACTCATTAAGTCAGCTAGCTATCTCGTTATCCAACTAGTTAAGTCACCTACCAAAGTCAGCTAGCTAGCTAAGTCAGCTAGATCACTAGATAACAATTTAAGTCAGCTACTTAAGTCTGCTACCTAACCAGTTTGTTAATTATTAAATCAACTTGATATTCAGCTAGTTAAATAGCTAGCTAGCTATTTAATTTAGGCAGTTAAGTCAGCTAACTAACTAGTTAAGTCAGTCAGTTAAGTCAGCTATCTAAATAGTTGTCAGCTACTAAGTAGCCTAGATAAGTCAGCTTTTTGCATTAGTCAACTGGTTAAGATAGCCTGCTAGCTAGTGAGCTAACGGATTATGTCAGCAGGTTGAGTCAGATTGTTAGCTAGTTAACTAATGGGTTAAATGAGCTGGTTGAGTCAGCTAGCTAGATAGTTATCAAACGGGTTGGCTCAGCTCCTTGAATAGGCTAGCTAGCTAGTTAGTAAACAAATTAAGTCAGCTGGATGTGTCAGCTAGCTAGCTAGTTAGCTAACAAGATAAGTCAGCTTGTTGTGTCAGTTAGCTAGCTCATTAGGTAAAGAGTTAAGTCACATGATTAAGCCACCTAGCTAGCACATTATATAACGAATAAGCTAACTAGTTAGCTAGCTGGTTAAGTCAGCTAGCTAGCTAGGCAGCTAAGTATTCTGTCAGTTTGTCAGCTAGGTATCTAGCTAGTTAGTTAACAGTTTAAGTCAGCTGGCTAGC
>NW_007249706.1:1829-6213 GCF_000164805.1 Carlito syrichta | reverse complement strand
ATAATCGTACTAAATATTTGTCAACTGAAAAACCCTTGGCCCCACTCAAACTAAAAGTGCAAACGGAAATTTAAGAATTACCAAGTTCATCTTAAGACCAGAGTTACATCCAAATATGGCAAGAGGATACTTTTGTTCTGGGAATCTGGCTTTAGTTGTCCCGCGGAACCTAAGGGACTTGTACTACCAGATACCCATTTACAACTCTCAAGAGTACCAGAATGTTGAAATGACTGATTCATAATACCCACAAGCCAAATATCTCTGACACATGAGACGAGCTCAAAGCCCTGATTCTTGTTCATCACGTAGCAAGACACCCTGAGAATTTTTCGGACAGGGGACTAGTGTATCAAGGTTCCTTATTCTTCCTTAGCGAAGGACCCTGTAGTGTTCTGTATATGAGGACTCCTTTCCCCCAGAATCCTGTTTGGATACCCTGCTTCTTGTTTAGCCCATTGCAAGATGTCATGTAGATATTGTGACTGAGGAACCGTGTAAAACAGGTTTCTTATTTCTCCTTAGGAAGAGATCGTGTAGATTCTGTATATGATGAATGCTATTACCTTTGTTTCAGCTTCTAAACCTTGATTCTTGTTTAACCCACAGCAGATTGCCTGTTGATTTTTAGGACTGAGGAGTGCTGTAACCTCGATTATTTTTCTTTCTTGGCAAGGTACCGTGTATTTTCCTGTATATTAGGACTCTCATTACGTAGATCCTGCTTAAAATCTCTGATTCTTTTTTAGCCCTTTCCAAGATGCCCTTTACAAGATGTATATTTTTGCGATTCAGTAATCGTGTCACCCAAATGCCTTATTCTTTGTTAGCAAAAGGTCATGTAGTTGCCTGTATATAAGGACTCCAATTTCCCAGATTTATGCTCGAAAACATACTGATTCGTGTTTAGCCTACATCAAGACGACCTGAAGTTTTTTTGTGATTGAGGACATGAATAACCCATAGTTCTTATTCTTACTTAGCAATAGGCATTGAAGTTTACTGTATGTGAGGACTCCCATTACCCAGATTCCTACTTCAAAAACCTGATTCATGGTTACCTCTTAGGAAGACGGCCTGTGGTTTTTCGGATTGAGGACTCATATAAGGAAGATTCCTTATACTTCCTTAGCAATATGACGTGTAGTTTCCTCTATATGATGACTCCCATTACCCAGCTTTCTTCTTCACTCTGCAGGTTGCTGTGGCAAGTCCTGATGATCGAGATTTCCAGGTGTTTGGACATCAAGAGAAAGACTCCCATAATGTTCTTTGGAAACTGGAATTCAAGATTCCTGGATCCCCTTCACAAGAACTCCCCAAAATGTGGAATCTTCAAAACCCAACATCCCAATTCTGACCTGCCTGCCCACAAGCATTTTCTGTATTTTGAGGTCACGTGAATTGAGGAATTTTGTACCCATATGCCTTTTGATTCTAGGGAACCAGAATATGGTCGTAGATATTCAGAGAACACAAAAGGATTTCTAGGGCCAGATTCTTGATTACAACTAACGAGAGGAACAGAAAGTTCCTGTGGATCTGTAATGACAGATTTAGCCTATCCACGGAACTAGTAGCTCTGAAAAATGTAGGGACCCAGAAGCCCAGATTGCTGATTAAACGCTATCAAGAGGCCCTGTAGATTACGGTTAATGAGAATTCCTAGAACCCAATTTCCTTTTCGTTCTCAGCAAGATGCCCTGATTTTCCTTGTTGATGTGGATTCCAAACTCTGTATACAAAAAGACCGATGCCCAGAATTTTCCTAAGGATGTGGAATCCATGATTCCTGTTTACCTTTAAAAAGTACTAAACATTTGGCAACTGGAAAACCATTGTCCCCTCTTAAAATAAAAAGAGAAACGGAAGGTGAAGGATTACAGGATTCACCTTAAGTCCAGAAAATCATCCAAATATGGCAAGAAGATTCTTTTTGTCCTGGAATCTGGCCTTAGTTTTCCGAGGATCCTAACGGATTGGAGTGCCCGATACTCGTTACAACTTTCAAGAGGACCAGAATGTTGCTGGAGTCCTGAAATGACCAATTTGTAATATCTGCATGCTTAATTGCTCACAAATATTTAGGGAGCTCAAAGCTCTGTTTCTTGTTTGTCCCATACCAGAATACCTGGCAATTTTTTGAATTGAGGACTCGAACAATAACGACTCTTTATTCTTCCTTAGTTAGAAGTCGTGTAGTGTCCTGCATATGAGGACATTCTTTCCCTAGATTCCTCTTTCGAAAACCTGATTCTTGTTCAGCCCTTAGGGAGATGCCATGTAGATTTTTTGATAGAGGAACCGTGGAAAACAGATTTAGTCCTTTTTCCTAGCAAGAGGCCATGTAGTTTCCTGTATATGAGGACTGCTATTACCCACATTCATGCCTCAAATCCCTGATTCTTCATTAGCCGTCAGCAAGATGCCCTATTGATTTTCAAGACTGAGGGCACGTATAACGCAGATTCCTTATTTTTAGCAGCAGTGGTGCAGTTGCCTGTTTATGAGTACTCCTTTACCAACATAAATGCATTGAAACTCTGATGCTTGTTTAGCCCTTAGGAAGACGCCGTGTAGTTTTTTGGGGATTGAGAACACATGTCACCCAGATTCCTTATACATTCTTGGGAAAAGTCTGTGCTGTAGCATATATATGAGGATTTCATTTCCCTAGATTGTTTCAAAAACCCAAATTCGTTTTTAGCCCTTAGCAAGGCACCCTGCACTTTTTTTTTGGAATTGAGAACACGTGTAAACCAGATTCCTTATTCTTCCTTAGCAATAGACAGTGCAGTTTCCTGTATATGAGGAGTTCCATTATCCACACTCCTATTCCCTAAACCTGATTGGTGCTCATCTCTTAGCAAGACATTTTGAAGATTTTTGTGATGGAGGACTAGTGTAAGCAAGATTCTTTATTCTTCCGTAGCAACAGTTTTTGTAATGTCTGTATATGAGGACTCCCATTACTGAAATTCCAGTTTCATTCTCAGCAAGACGCTGAGACATTTCCTGGTGACCTAGAATTCCAGTTGCTTGAATATTAAGAGAAAGACTCCCATAAAGTTCTTGTGGAATTAGAACCCAAGAATCCTGGTTCCCTTTTCAAAAGACACCCTAAAATATGGCGACATAGAAGCCCAGATTGCTGATTAAACCTTATCAAGAGACTTTGTAGATTTAGGCGATTGAGAACTCCAAGAACCAGATTCCCGTTCGTTTCTCAGTAAGATGCCCAGATTTTCCCTTTCTATGTGAATTCCAGAACTCTGTATACAAATTGCAGATGCCCAGATATTCCCCAGGGATGGGGAATCTATGCTGCCTGGTTACATTTTAATAAATTGTAAGCCGGGCTCAGCCTGTAATCCCGTGCCTTTGGGAGGCTGAGGTGAGTGGGTTGCCCTCGACCGCGGGTTCGAGACCCGCCTGGGCAGTGAGACCTCATCTCTACAATAAATCAAAAACTCAACTTGGCGTGGTGGCGCATGCCTGTAATTCCAGCTACTCGGAAGGCTGAGGCAGAAGGATCGCCAGAGCCCAGCAGGTCGAGGCTGCGGTAGCTGGGAGCAGCCACTGCACTCCAGTCTGGGCAACCGAGGGAGACTCCAACTCAAATAAATAAATAAATAAATTGTAATAAATATTTGGCAACAGCAAAACCCTCGGCCCCTCTCCAAATAAAAGTACAAACGGAAATTTAAGGATTACCAAGATCATCTTTAGACCAGAGTTAAATCCAATTACGGCAAGAAGATACTTTTGTCCCGAGGAACCTAAGGAACTTGTACTACCAGATACCAGTTTACAATTCTCAAGAGGACAAGAATGCCGCTGGAGTCCTGAAATGACTGATTCATAATACCCACAAGTCAAATATCTCCGACACATGAGATGAGCTTGAAGCCCTGATTCTTGTTCATCCCATAGCAAGACATCCTGAGAATTTTTTGGATTGGGGACTCGTGTATCACAGATTCCTTATTCTTCCTTAGCGAGGGGCCATGTAGTGCACTATATGAGGTCTCCCTTTCCCCAGAATCCTGTTTGGAAACCCTGGTTTTTGTTTAGCCCTTAGAAAATGTCATGGAGATATTGTGTCGGAGGAACAGTGCAAAACAGGTTTCTTCTTTCTCCATAGAAGGAGATCGTGTAGATTCTGCATATGAGGGCTGCTGTTACCTATGTTCCATCTTCTAAACCCTGATTCTTGTTTAGCCCACAGCAGATGGCCTGTTGATTTTTAGGACTGAAGACTGCTATAACCCCAATTCTTTTTCTTCCTTGGTAAGTGGACGTGCATTTTCCTGTATATTAGGACTCTCATTACATAGATCCTGCTTTGAAACTCTGATTCTTTTTTAGCCCTTTCCAAGATGCT
>NW_007249706.1:0-1361 GCF_000164805.1 Carlito syrichta | reverse complement strand
TGTAACAAAGATTCCTTATACTTCCTTAGCAATATTACGTGTAGTTTCCTGTATATAACGACTCCCATTACTCAGCTTCCCACTTCACTCTTCAGGATGACGAGACAGAACCTGGTGACTGAGAATTCCAGTTGTATGGATATCAAGAGAAAGACTCCAATAATGTTTATGGGAACTGGAATCCTAGATTCCTGTTTCCCCTTCACAAGACTTCCAAAAATGTGGAATCTTCACAACCCAGCATCCCAATTCCGACCTGCCCACCCACAAGAATTTTCTGTAGTATGAGGACACCTGAATCAAGGGATTTTGTACCAATATGCCTTTTGATTCTGGGGAACATGATTATGGTCGTAGATGTTACTAGGACACAAAGGTATGTGTAGAGCCAAAACCTTGATTACAACTAACAAGAGGACCAGAAATATCCTGTGGATCTGTAATGAAATATTTAGCATAACTACAGAACTAGTAGCTATGAAAAATGTAGGGACCCAGAGCCCAGATTGCTGATTATACTTATCAGCAGGACCAGTAGATTCCGGTTAATGAGAACTCCTAGAACTCAATTTCCTTTTCATTATCAGAAAGATGCCCTGATGTCCCTGTCGATGTGGATACTAGACACTTTATACAAAAAGACAGATGCCCAGAAGTTTCCTAGGAACGTGGAATCCATGATTCCTGATTACCTTTAAAAATACATACTAATCATTTGGTAACGGCAAAACATATATACCCTCTCAAAATAAAAAGAGACACGGAAGCTGAAGGATATCAAGGTTCAGCTTAAGACCAGAGTTAAATCCAAATATGAAAAGAAGATTCTTTTTGTCCTGGAATCTGGCATTAATTTTTCTGAGGAACCTAACGGACTTGGAGTGCCCGATACCCGTTTACAAATTTCAAGAGTACCAGAGTGTTGCTGGAGTCCTGAAATGACCGATTAGTAATATCTGCATGTCAAATTGCTTTGAAACATTTGGGGAGCTCGAAGCCCTCTTTCTTTTTGTGCCATAGCAGACCCTGGGAATTTCTTGGATTGTGCAATAGTACAACAAAAATTATTTATTCGTCCTTGGTTGGAGGCCGTGTACTGTCCTATATGTGAGGACTCTCTTTCCCTAGATTCCTGTTTTGAAACCCTGATTCTTGTTTAGCCCTTAGAAAGACGCCATGTAGATTTTTTGATAGAAGAACCGTGTAAAGCAGATTTCTTATTTTTTCTTAGCAATAGGCCATGAAGTTTCCTGTATATGTGAACTGCTATTACCCACATTCATGCCTCTAATCCCTGATTCTTCTTTAGCCATCAGCAAGATGCACTGTAGATTTTCAGGTCTGAGGACTCATATAACCCG
>NW_007249705.1:4088-6962 GCF_000164805.1 Carlito syrichta | reverse complement strand
TGTATATATTATCACAATTTTAAAAAGAATATTAGCTGTAGATTTTTTAAAAAGAAGGCTACACTGTGTTCCTCTTGTTCTGAGAGTTTGTTTTGTTTACAAATGGTTGTTGAATTCTGTCAAATTTTTTTACTGCACCCCTTGGTAGAATTGTGGTTTTTATTCTCTAGTTTGTCAATATGGTGGATTACATTGACTGACATTTCAAATATGGAACTAGCCTTGCATCGCGGGAATCGACCTCGCTTTACAAGGGTATAGAACTGTTTTGCTATGTTGTGTTAAAAATTGCTACTATTGTAAGTTGTAATACACCTTCTTTCATTGATATTGATATTTTGTGTATTATTTTTCTTAATCCTGTTGAAGGAAAGTCTGTTAATTGTATTGATGTCTTCCAAGGAGCAACCCTTTGTTTCATTGATTTTTCTCTGCTCTATTTCTTGTTAAGCTACACGGCACTAAGGGCATGTTTCCTTTTTAGAATGATATTAGTTCAACAGGAACAGGAAATCAAAAAGGACTTCAGGGGAAGAAAGATAGAATCACAAATGTTAGAACTACAAATTTTGAGTTCAAAGAGTTGTTTATCAAAAAATGAAAATGTGATGCTGAAGTGTGGAAGCCTCAAATGAAAGTTCTGTGATATCCAACTGGGCCAGAGTCACATCAGAGCAGGTGTCTTTCCCTCAGTGTGAGCTCTTCATGGGAAATAACATGGAAAAAAATACCCTATGGAAAGGTAGATATGTACAGAGGGAGATGAGGGACTCAGGGAGGAGTTTCTGTGAAATCTGCCCATTTTTTCCCTTTCATGTGTAATAGATAGGAAATGTGTTGGGACAACAAGGAAAGCCTCAAATACACCAGGTTGGTAATCCTGTGACTCCCAGAACCACCTGATCTTTTTTTTGGTAAAATATATTTTGCAATTACAAAAACAGTGTGTGGATATGATGAGACTTGTCACAACACAAGTTACATAAATTGTAAAATTAACCTTTAGAAATGAAGGCTAAACAAACCTTCCATCTGCTCATCAGACCATGGTTTGTTTTCTACTTGGATAGCAGGGTCCTCTCACTGCTCTAAGATCTTTGAGCTGGAAGATGGCCTCAGAAAACATTTGTGGTATCTCCCAGTCAAAAGAGAACCTCAGAGGCAGAGTCAGTATGAGCTAAGAACACTACAACTAGGACTATCACACACATACAGGGTGGTTAGTTAAAAAAAACAAGCATGTTACTCACTGGCTATATCCTTATAAATAAGTTCTGTTAAGTGATGAAGGGTTCATCTGTAAACTGTGCATATAAAATTTCAGTGGACAGTTGAGAACATGTTAGAGGGCTTATAAAAGTCATGTTAGCTTTGATGAAGGAGTTTTTTGCTAAAGGGTGATAATACACAATAGATTAGTGGAGAAGAAAATGAGTTGATTTGTTCTGTAACAGTTGGAAACCTATTAGAAAAATGGAGAAAATAAATTAATGAAAACCGTAATTCTCTCAAAATCTCTGGATATTCCATAGCTTACATGGGAAGAAAATATAAGCTAGTTTCCTTAGCATGCAGAAAGACCAGCAGCACACCCCTTGACTCTTCATAAGGCAATAACAACCACAGAGTGCTAAAAAGAGAAGAATTCATTGACCTGGTTTGAAACTGGTTAGTCTACCTTCCAGAGACCCACTTAACAAAGACTCCTGTAAACTTCAGGGACAGAAGAGAGAGGAGATAGCTAGAGAAGACTAGGCAGACAGACAGGGTGGGACCCCAGTAACAAAGTATCAAATTTTCTACCAGCCTCTCAGACTGATACACTCACATTGACAAACAAGTTCCCAACAAAGCCCTCAGGCTAGGGTAAGAAAACATTCACTGCTTGAATTTTTTTTCTTCCTGGATGAGAAAAATCCTCAAAGGGAAAAGTTTTGCTGATATGGAAGAGCTGAAACTAAAAATGGCAGAGCAACCAAAACTTATCAAAATTGATGAGTTCAAAAACTATTTTGAGCAATTGGAAAAGTGTCCTTATAGGTGAATTGCATCAAATGAAGAGTACTTTGAAGCTGATGGAAGTTTAATTATGTAAAAATAAACATTTTAAAGAAGTAAATTTGGAATGTTTTGTCCTCCCATCCCATATCATAATACAGGGATCAATCCAATTAGAAGGCATAACAATTTAGAATATTATTGTGCTTGACACCAGGCCCTCAGCTTTATAAAACAAATTCTACCACGACTAGAGAGAGAAAGATAAATACAATAAAATAAGTGGGAGACTTCAACATTCTATTGACAGCAATAGACAGATCATCAAGTCGAAAAGTGAGCAAAGCAACATTGGTGTTAAACCAGACCACAGAACAATAGGAACTAAAAGACATCTACAGAACATTCCATTGCAAAACCATAGAATATGCAATTTTCTAATCAGCACATAGAAAATTCTGCAAGATAGATCACATAATAGGCCACAAATCAAGTCTCTACAAATACAAAAACATTGAAATCATGTCAAGTACAGTGGAGCAAAGCTAGAAATTGACTTTAAGAGGAGCTTGCCAAACCAAACAGAAACAAGAAGTTAAACAATCTTCTCCAGAATGATTATTGGGTCAAAACTGGAAAGAAAATAAAAATTTGAAAATTCCTTGAAAAAAATGAAACAAGTTGTCAAATCCATGCTCAGACAAAAATTTATAGTGCTTAGGGCCTATATTAATAAGACTGAAAAATCACTGTAAACAACCTAACTTCACACCGTAAGGAACAAGTATATCATGAACAAACCAAACCAAAACTAGTAGAAGACAAGAAATAATGAAAATTAGAGCATAACTAAATGAAATTAAAATGTAAAGAAAT
>NW_007249705.1:1960-2950 GCF_000164805.1 Carlito syrichta | reverse complement strand
GGACTCCTGGACTTGATAAAGAAATTTGGTAATGTTTCAGGATAGAAAATCAACACATGCAAATCAGTACCACTGCTATACACCAATAGCAATCAAACTGAGTATCAAATAAAGAAGTAAATTCCATCTATAATAGTCACCAAAAAGCTAAAATATCTAGGATTATCAAGAAGTTGAAAGATCTCTACAAGGAAAACTATAAAACCTTGATGGAATAAATTGCAGAGGACACAAACAGTGAAATATCCCATGACCATGAATTGGAAGAATGAACATTGGTAAAATGACCAAATACCTACAACTAATTGATCTTTGACAAAGCAGATTAAAACATACACTGGGGAAAGATCACTCTATCCTATGAGTAGGAAAATTGAACAGCCATATGAAAAATATGAAACTTGATCCTTTTCTCTCTCCATATGTGTACTGACAATTAAGTTTGTGAACTCATCCTTGAAAAAGTGCAATGTACTTCATTGTGTGGTAAGGTCCAGAAGATATTCATTATCCTCTTTCCAGGGCTCATCTCTTTCCCTTGCTCCAGCTGTATCATGACCTTCAGTTGTGAAAATGCAATGCCTACTCACAGGAAGAGAAAAGGTCAAGGTAATTTTGGGTTAGTGGCTTAAGAGCTTATCACAGAAATCCAGATAATGAAAGAAACCCAGAACGTGATAGGGAAGTGCAGAGGTGGAGAAAATTATATCTGAACAATTAGAAAGAATGAATAAGGGAAGGGGATCCTGGATCTAGAGGCAGTATACTGATTCTATCCTGCCCTTGAGTGAATCAAAATATTCCCTCATTTGAAGCAAGATAGCCTTAGAGTAGGGACCAAGCCAGGGTAAAGAGGTCTGGGAATGGAATGCAATGTCAGACACACCACACATGCAAGTACAACACACACACAACAACACACATACACACAGGAAACTTCACTATAAATCCAGACATTCGTTGGGGGCATCAGAAAAAAAACTATTTCTG
>NW_007249705.1:0-832 GCF_000164805.1 Carlito syrichta | reverse complement strand
ATATAATACAATTGTTGTATGCAGCAACCTGACTAACTCACTTAGCTTTAAGAGCTTTTTCCCTCTAGGTTCCTAGAGATTTTCCACGTGGACAATCATGTTGTCTGCAAATTGGGACAGTTTTATTTCTTCATTAATAATCTTTAATGAAATACCTGTTATTTCCTTATTTCTCTGACTAAACTTCTAGCACTATGTTGAATAAGAGCAGTTAGAGCAAACATCCTTGGTTAATTCCCAGTCTTAGGAAGAAAGCATTCAGTCTTTCACCATGAATAATACTGTTCAACAAATATTAGGATAGCTACTACCAAAAAAAAGGAGAAAATTTCCTTTTATTTTGCACATTTTTGTGGAATGTGGAGAAACTGGAACTTTGTACATTGACAATGGGATTGCAAAATGGTGCGGTTTCTATGGAAAAAGGATTGGCAGTTCCTAAAAAAGTTAGGCATGCAATTACCATATGAATAAACAATGCCACCAGGTTTAGACTACAAGTAATTGAAATCAGGGACTCAAATAGATACTTGTATACCAATGTTCACAGCAGTAATGTTTGCAAAAACTAGAAACAGCCTGAATATCCATCAGTTAATGAATGGATAAAGAAAATATGGTATCTACATACCATGGAATATTTTTTGGCCTTAAAAAGGAAAAAAATTCTGATAGGTGTTTTCAAGAAATAAGTCTTGAAAATATTATGCTAAGTGAAATAAACCAGTCATAAAAGGACAAATACTGTATGATGTAATTTATGTGAGATATCTAGAATAGGCAATTTCATAGAGACAGAAAGCAAAATAGCCATTACCAGGAGCTAGGGGAG
>NW_007249704.1:4581-8174 GCF_000164805.1 Carlito syrichta | reverse complement strand
ACCTCATCAACAAGGGTACCTGCATAATCAGTGTTTGTATACCTAACACTGAATTGTACCTCACCTCTTTATAATTAAAAAAAGAGCAATATCTAAACAATTTCCAAGTGAAACAAGCCAGACACAAGAGTATATACTACTTGATTCCACTCATAAAATGTTCAAAAATAGGAACCCAACCCAATGGTGATATAAGATTGTTTTGGAAAGGACACAAGGAAATGAGAATGAGAGGAGGGAGGCAGACAGGGAGGCAGAGAGGGGAGAGAGAGAGTCACTGAACTGAAATGCTGAAGATTTGAGCTAACAGTTCTTAATGGATATGCAAATATTAAAAGGAGGCTTCTTAAGTTGTACCACACACTTTAACCTAGATTCACAAAACATCAGAAGTAGAAGGGATATAGGGCATCATGTATTCAAATCCCCTCAGTTTTATAGATGAAGAAACTGAGACATAGAAGAATGGATGCCTTGCCAAAGACTATGATGCAGTTTGAAAATGAATGAGCCAGAGCTGGGATCCAGTTATCCTGTATCCACTGCAGTGCTTGTTCAGAACTATTCTTTACTAAAATTGAAGTTCCATAAGAATTAAATGGAACCAGAAGTTTGTGAATCAGAATACATATGCTATGACATTCTAAAATAAACTTATATGGTTTTTTCTTACAATTAATCCTCATTTTCTCATCAGATGAAAGTTTCTGAATTGATCATTGATGAATACACAGGCACAAGCTGTGCATTTTTACCATACTTTGATCACAGTTTTTCTTGACTGGATTATTAGCAAAATAACACGTTTCATAGTACTTTGCTAAGTGAGACAGATAAGCATGAAATTATTTTTCAAGGAATACTCTCACTCAACTTCAGGACGCACTTTGCTCATGATTACATGTGCACTTAGACAAAAGTACAGTTTTTAACTTGATTGTCACTCGCGATGTAATTATTCATAAACTTAAGAAAAGGAGTTTCAGCATGCCAAATGCCTCTTATGCTTGTGACATGACCCTTTTGATCTATTATAGGGAGAAAAAGGTTTTTCTTCCACCGACCTAAAATATTCCCCAATACAAGAAATTTGACAGCATAAAATTCAATACCTAACAGGATGACTCATCTTCTGGAATTTGGTTAACCTAGCAATTTGTTCTAAGAGAAGCAAACATTCAAACGAAGAGTAATTTTGATGATTAAAAGACAGACAGCAAAGGGAGACCAGGAGGTAAAAATTATTTTAAACATCAAATCATTTAACTTCAGAGAAAACATGTCACATAGCAGAAAAGCATTCTATTTATACATTTAATATCTAAATGATTTTCTCCAAAAGCCAGTAATAGCGCAAAATTTACTTTTGGTGATTTTTAAATTATTTATCCTCATTTTAATGAAAACCAGATTATTTTTCTTGTTTCAAATTGCTAACATGTATCATTTGTGCTTTCATAATCTAATGGATAGAAAGTCGTTTCCACTGAAATCTCAATGTAAAGTTTCTGCCAGTAGTATCCAGTGACGAACTTGACAATGTTTCCTTAGGAAGTAAAGCAAAACTTGGCATCTTAAAGATCAAACATTAATAATGGCTTGAATAGATTATTGCCGATGAACAGAAGCAAAGTGAAACAAAATGCCATAATTATATTTGATTTCTGTTCTTACTTATGAAAAATGATCATTGATTAGATATCTTTCTCCTAGTCATTTATTATCAAAATTTTTGCTTAAGTTCATTTATGCCAAGGAGTCATAATTTTAATTACTGCATTATCTCTATAATTCCTTCTTCTGTGTTCATTTTAAAATGCTGAAGTTGACCATCAGCCAAAGTTGAAAGAATCAGGATCTTGGTGTCTGTATAGCGGTTACCTGATCTTCAAAACTCCCTATAAAGGGTTTTTAAAAGATATTTCAAATGTGTTATGTATATTCAAGGATACTTTTAAAATCTTATCTGGCTTGGGAAATAAAATTTTCTATTTAGTATAAATTTAGATGCACCCAGTATTCCCCTCTCCTAGAAAGATTATCACTTGAAGTGCTTTTCTAGGGCCAGCCTCTGAGCCTACAACTGGCCCTCCCTATCCACGGGTCCTACATCCACAGATTCTTCCAATCATGGATCAAAAACATTTCTAAAAATAATTTTAAATAAGAAAACATTTTTTAAAAATACAGTATAACAATTATTCACATAGTATTTAGATTGTATTAGGGATCACAAATAATCTAGAGATAATTTAAAGTAAGAGGAAGATGTGCATAGGCTATATGTAAATACTACATCATTGTATATAAGGAACTTGATTTTGGCATCTGCAGGAGGTCCTGGAACCAAACCTTCAGGGATACCAAGGGATGATTATATTGTGTTAGATATCAAGACAAATGGATGAATGACAAGCTATCTCTTCTACAATTACCTCATCATATTTTTTTAAAGGAAAAACACCAAATTAAGTATATAAAAACTTTGCACATGGCTCTAAATTAATTATAATTATGATATTTACAAATATAATTGTGAATAATAAGATTTGACACAGTATTTGAAACAACATTTGGTTTCTATAATCATTCCTCTTTTAATGTGAGTCCTAACTTATTTTAATGTATTGCAAAAATGCAAAAACTGAATAGTTTGCATTTTATACAGCTAGAAATTTGTATACAAAGTCTTCTGCCATAATAAAAACAAAATGGAGGAACACAAAAATAAGTACTTTTCCAGCAATCACAGTTTTCCTTGTAGTCCCGTCTCCTGATGCACTACCCCACACAGACATGACTACATTTCTCATCACTCTTTCATGGCCTTTAATAAGACCTTATTAGCCAGAGATGTTTCACAAGCTTTTCCATGTATTATGTTCATATTTTGGCTCGCCATGTAGCATAATTAAGGAGGTCTAGCATCTTTGTTTTCCCACTTTGAAAACTTTGGAGAGTTTTAATGGCCACTGGGCTGAAAGACTGTCATTCTAATTTTCTTCCTTATGTAGATATGGCATAAGTGACTTTTTAATTATTAACAAGCTGCTTTTAAGTAGATTTACTTGGCTAACATCCACCTTAGTATATCACTACTTTACTTAAAAGGAGAAGGAAACATTTTCCACATATAACACTAAATATCTTATTACAATATAAACTAATTTTTATTATTTCATAGGCAATACTAAAGACTCCCCTAGCAGTTCAAAACAGAGTTTTATATCAAATATAAAAGTTGTCAAACTTGAACTGGGAGATAGGATTCTTAATTTAACCATTGAAATGCTAACTTTTACTATAAGCATTGTAGATATTACCAAAAAATAAACAAAATGACTGTTGGAGAGCACATCATTTTCCTATTTGTAGCTTGAAGACTGCAAAGATCCACATCAATACAGTCATATTTTTCTGATTAAATTTCCTTATTTTTCACTTTGAAAGATATTCACCAGTCTAGGCAAGGATAACCCAAAGATATTCCTCAGAGAAGGAACACACATAAAACATTATGCTTAGAGTTCACATGTGGTACATAGCTTTGAAATGATACAATCGCTTACATGGTTTGCTGTTTTGCTGTGACA
>NW_007249704.1:2064-4214 GCF_000164805.1 Carlito syrichta | reverse complement strand
CATCTCGGGAGACTCCCTTCTGACTGTTCCCTGTGCCTTTCATAAGCTTCTGACCTCGACTAGTAAGCTTCAAAATACATATAAACCTAAGAATTTGACTCTTTGAGAGCTTAGGCAGGTTTCAGCCACTTCTCTGAAGATGGCGAGAGTTTTCTGTGGCAGGGTTGCACTGTCAGCCACTTCTTGGAAGACTGCCATCTCAGGCCACCACAGGACCTCGCCCACGAGCACTGACACCACCACCTTCTGGCACCGAAGGGCCTTTTACATTCCTGAGGCTCACCACTGTGTTGGGCACCATCTCTTCCGAGAAATCACTTGGGGAAAAAGAAGGTGCACCTCAAATTTAACTAGACTTTGTTTTCACAGAAGCTTGTTTCTATCCTGATTGAGCTGCTAGACTCTAGTAAGTTTGGAATTCACTCACTATGTGACTAATGTAACTCATAAATTGAGTATATTTCCTGTGAGATTTGCTTACATTATTCTCTCCATCTTCAAGCATTGTGAACCTAAAAAAATATATATTTTTGTACAGCAATAAACTATGATTTATGAAATCATACTTTGATCATTCCTTATCATAACCATACAAAACAGTGTGGTTCAATGTGATTGTTTCTTTGATCAGTTTTGGCATCTTCATGAAATGAAGCAGTAAAGGAACTTGGGATTTTAGTTCATGTGTAATTTTGGAAATTACAAGTCACTAGAGAGGCCATTCCAAAAGATACAGAAATATCTGAAATAATATGTGAAAAGTTTCTATAGAAATCTAGAAGAAACTTAGATTATTCTTAGTTTAGTCTTTTTGTCTCAGCATAACCATTAGAAAGCATTCAGACATTCTACTACAGAACAAGCAGCAGCCTATCCCATCCCCTCCCAGGACAACCCAACCTTTCAATTCATGGTTTAGCATAATATCTAGTAAACTTTTAGGTTCCTTGTCAAGGTCGAAGATCAAAGAGCACCCTTTGGCTGGTCAAAGTCATAAAAATAATAATATGACCACCTTTGGTCAAGGAATTTGTGAGTTGCAAATGTCTAAGTTTGTGAATTGCAAATGCCTAACAAGTCTCTGGCAGGAAACCCTCCCCCCCAGGGTTAACCTAATCAGCCCTTTGTTACCTACATGACATGAATAAATCCCACCATGGCAGCAATCATGTGACTAACCCACCCGTCTGCCTGTTGTCCATCACCTGACATCATCAGTACCTGTACTTTTCTATCCCTTTGTGATGATGTGGAAGCAGACCACCACCCAGTCACCTTAATGATCATCCCCCATCTAGGGGAATGGTTAAAAGGACAACCACAAGCAGCCAGTGGCCATTGCCTTGCTAGAGTCTGGTATGGCCATGTGCTCTTTGAGCTATGGCTGTAGCCATGCTTCCTGGCTTTGAACCCCCTCCCCCAACTTGGGGAGGTGAATCTTCTTTCTTCCTTCTCTTTCTCTTCCTAATTTACTTTTAAATAAACTTTTCTTTCTTAACCTTTTTTTGTGTTGCAATTCTTTGCATTGCTCAGATCTCTGGGTTACCGGTGCTGCGTCCCCCCTCACCTCTCCACCTCTCTATCCACCCTCACCCTGTCCGGACCTTAACAATATGTGCTTTTTAATGTCAGCAAAATATACATGCAAGAGTCATGTTTTGATATTTTAAAGAATGTCTCCAGTCCTAAAATAATCTAGATTATAAAATAATATCATAGTTACTTTTTCTACTTGTTTCTCTCTACTTTTAGCATTTCTTAAATAAAACATCAGGGGAAATATAACAAATCTTGGATACATATTTCCCTAAATAACTTTTAATAGAGATATTCTAGTAGTCTTCAAAATATTTTCATCTTCAATTATGCATCATTATTTTTCTAGTGTTGATCTATAATTGAAAGCTTACTATTTTCCCACTTAGGCTCCAGGTTTTTATTTGTATTTTACCTCCTCTGTATTTGAATCTATTGTTTTGCTGATAGCTCACAGTAATTTTCTTGCAGTGTATAGAAAGGAGTGAGCTTGATAAACACCTCCCCTTATAAATCAACTAGAAGTTTTTTTTTTATAATAAAACTCTTCCATATTACTGAAGAAGCAAAGCTAAGTGTACTTTTGCATCAGCATGAGTCAGAAACAGAAGCAG
>NW_007249704.1:0-1036 GCF_000164805.1 Carlito syrichta | reverse complement strand
GATATTAGATATAAAAACAGTAGCTTGTGGCTTTTCTGAAAAAGAAGTTCATTTCTTCTCGATTAAAGAGTGGAATTGGGGACAGATATAGTTTACTTTCAAATGACCATGCACAATTTTCCCATTCTTTATCATGTCACATGAAATATTCTCTACATTTCCTATGTTTACCTGCTCCTTGAGCAGAAAGGCCCACTGTATGCTGAGAAGGCACAGTCACAGGCAATCCCTCTGCCTTTCTCTCTACATCTCCCTCCAGCTACAGCACAATTGTCTGTAGCTGCTGCAGTGTCCTGCATATCAGGGCTCCACTCCTGGAGTCACTGTGGCTCTTTCCTCCAGATCCAAGACCATCCTGTTGAAATGCAGGGAATAAATGCACCCCAGAAAGTCTTTTTGTCCAGTGACTGTTCCACCCACAAGGGCAATACTGCAAATGCAAACACATTTCTTGGAGTTTTATTCAGAATTTTGTGTCCTTGTCAAACTGAGGTCTTATGGAAAATGGTAGAAACTGTGATCTCTCAAATAGTTTTAAGAACAGATACAACTTCAGAAACACACATTTGACCAAATGGAAAGTAATAGCAAATTTCTTTATTTATTTTATATATTTATTTCCATACTTTGCTGAATACATAATAATTATACATATTTACGGAGTATAGTGTGTATTTTTATATGTGTATACAATGTGCAATGATCAAATTGGGCTAATTAGCATATCCATCATCTCAACCTTTATCATTATTTGTGTTTGCAACATTCAAAATCCTCTCTCCTAGCTATTTGAAAACTAATTTAAATTGTCATTTGCTATAGTTACCCTACAGTACTATAACAACTCCTAGTTAACTATAATTTTGAGGAAGGTGATCTACTGACCACCTTTATGAAACTTTACCCTAATATGAATGATAATCATAGGTGGGTTTTTATGCTAACTTAGCTCCTAAAATCTTGATAAATGAACACCTTCAACTATAATAAGTGAGAAAACAAGGCTATTCAATTTAATCTGTATTTGTGTTCCTAT
>NW_007249703.1:0-7829 GCF_000164805.1 Carlito syrichta | reverse complement strand
CCTCATCTCTATAGAATAAGATAAAATAATATAGATTTTAAAATTAGCCAGACACAGAAGTTCACCCCATCATTCCAGCACTTTGGGAGACAACGGTGGGAGGACTGAAAAAGGCCAGATATCCGAGACCAGTCTGGGCCACATAGAAAGACCCCATCTCTGCAAAAAATTTAAAAAATTATCCAGACATGATGGTGTCATCTGTCATCCCAGTGACTTGGGAGGCCAAAGTGGGAGGATCACCCGAGACCAGGAGTTCAAGGCTGTGGTGAACCATGGCTGTGGCCCTGCTTCCAATCTGGCCCACACAGTGAGACCCCCAACTCAAAAAAAAAATCATCTGATGAGATACTGTGGTTTTCAGGGGAGTGTGACTTCATAGGGGGAAAAAAAAACAGGTCAAGACCCACACTCACTTGGAGTCCCATATGTACAGAAAATCTTGGATGTCCTCAGGGGCTGCAGGACCCCTTGACCACCTGCAGTTCATGAAATCCACATTGTAGAGGACACAAGAGAAATTCCAGGTGGTCATCCCCTCCCCACCTGGGCCAAGGCAGAAGCAAGAACCATTTTCACCAGGGATGAGTTCCCGAAGGTTCCCTTGGGAGGTCACGGGATGGTAGAAAGGGGTCCCCTGGCCGCTTCCCCTACCTGGGTTCGTGTGGGTCAATGTTTCCCGGAATGTTTGTTGACATGTCTGGACTTGAACCTCGAATGTCTGACCCCACTGTGGAGAAAGAATTCCTGAAACGTGCACCCACACTCCTGACTCTGGGACCAAAAAGATGAGGCTGGATGGGGTTTGGGGGTGGATATTTTTCAAATGGAGATGTCTGTGCCCATTTGTCACAGCGTTTGGCTTTGTATTTGTGGTAGAGGTGGGGTCTTGCTGTGTGGGCCAAGCTGAAGGGCAGAGACGAGATCAGAGTTCACTGTAGCCTTGACCTCCGGAGCCCTATCTATCCATCTGTCTTTCTTTCTTTCCCTATATCTCTCTATGCATCTATTCATCCATCCAACCATCCTTCCAGCCATCATCTACCTATCTATAGATCCATCATCCATCCAACCATCCAGCTATCCACCCAATGATCTATCTATCCAGTCCTCCATCCATCTATCTATCCATCCTATCTATCTATCTATCTCTCTATTATCTACCTATCCATCCCTATCATCTGTCTATCAATCATCTATCTATCTATCTATCTGTCTATCTATATTTCCATCCACTCATCCACCCATCAAACTATTCACCAATCCACCCATCCTTCCATCCATCCATCCATCCATCCATCCATCCATCCATCCATCCATCCATCCATCCATCCATCCACCTTCACATCTGTCTCTGTATCTATGCATCTATCTAGTATCCAAAACCTATTTATCTCTCTATCATTTATCCACCCATCTATTCATTCTATCAATCATCTCCCTATCTATCATCCATCCATCCATCCATTCAGTCATCTACCATCTGTCTCTCTGTTTCTATCTCTCTTGTACACTCGCTGGTAACCTCCCTCCCTGCTGGGTTTCCCTGAACGTTCCGCTGCAGAAAAAGTCATCACAATTAAAAAAACACACACACACACACAAAGACAGATTAGTGGCTGACGCCTGTAATTCCAGCCTTTTGTAAAGCAAGGCAGGAAGGATCAATTGAGCTCAGGAGGTTGAGACCAGCCTAGGCAACATAGCAAGATTCCATCTCTCCAGAATAAATAAAAAGTTAACCGGGCATGGTAGTGCACACCAGTCATCCCAGCTAGTTGGGAGGATGAGATGGGAGGATCACCTGAGCCCAGGAGGTAGAGGCTGTGGTGAGCCGTGATCGTGTCCCTGGGCCACATAGCAAGACCCTACCTCTACGTTAAAAAAAAAATACTATGCAGGATCAGTGGCTCATGCCTGTCATCCAAGCAAATTGGGAGGCCAAAGCAGGAAGATTGCCTGAGCCCAGGAGGTCGACGCTGTGATGAACTATGGTCGTGCCCCTGCCCTCCAACCTGGACCGCATAGCAAGACCCCATCTCTACAAAAAATTTTTTAAAAGTTAGCTGGATTGGTGGTGGTGTCTGCCATCTTAGCCACTTGGGAGGCTGAGATAGAGGATCATCTGAGTCAAGAAGGTTGGGTTGCAGTGAGCCGTGATCATGCCTCTGCACTCCAGCCTGGGCTGCATAGGAAGACCCCACCTCTACCAAAAAAAATGTATGGCCCTGTAATGACTGCCATCCTAGCTACTGGGGAGTCTGAGGCAGGAGGACCACTTGAGCCTAGGAACTGGAGACCAACCTGGGTCACAGGGTGAGGCCCCATCCCTAAAATAATTTGTTAAAAGAAAGAAAATACAAAAAAGAAAAAAAAACTGAATCAACATGAACCCGAGTACTGACCCAGACTCTGTCACTAACTGGACATTCATGCAGTGAAACTGCGGAGGTCTCTGGGCCTCAATTTTCTCCTCTGTAAGGACATGAGCCTGGACCGGGGTGTAGACCCATGTCCTCAGACACAAGGACCCTCTACACCGGGCTTGTCGAAATCACACCAGGTGGGATGCAGGCAGCCCAAAACAGCTAGTAATGAGGCCCTACCACGTCATTTTTTAAAAGTTGGGGTCTTGCTGGGGGGGGCCCAGCCTGGAGTGCAGGGGTACAATCACGGCTCACCACAGACTCGAACTCCTGGGCTCAGGCGATCCTCCCACCTCAGCTTCTGGAATAGCTGGGATGACAGGTGTGCACCACCACACTCAGCTAAATTTTTTATTTTTGTACAGGTGGCATCTAACTATGCTGTCCAGACTGGTCTAAAAGCCCTGGCTTCCAGTAATCTTCCCACGTTGGCCTGCCAAAATGCTAGGATGATAGGTGTGAGTCCCCATATTTGGCTAATTTTTAAAAATTGATTTGTGTGGATGGGGTACCATTGTGTGGCATGGGCTGCATGGCAGGAACATGACCACAGCTCACAGCAGCCTCGACCTCCTATGCTTGGGTGATCCTCCCTCCTCAGCCTCCGCAGTAGCTGGGACGACAGGTGTGCACCGTCACACCAATCCAATTTTTGTGTTTTTTTTAGAAATAAGGGTCTTGCTATGTTACCTAGGCAGTTCTCAAATTCCTGGCCTCAAGAGATCCTCCTGTCTCAGCCTCCCAAAATGCTGGCTATTTTTAAAAGTTGTTTTGAGTGGATGGGGTCTCACTGTGTGGCCCAGGCTGGAGGGTGGGGACACGATCACGGCTCACTACAGACTCGACCTCCTGGGCTCAGACGATCATCCCTCCTCAACCTCCTGAGTTGCAGGGTTGACAGGTGCTACAACCATGTCCAATTCATTAAATTTATTTTTATTTTGTAGACATGGAGTCTTGCAATGTTGCCCAACTGGCCTGAAACTCCTGCCCTCCAGCGATCCTCCTGCCTTGGCCTCCCAAAGTGCTGGGATGATGGGTGTGGGTCCCTGCCCCTGGTGATCCCTCAGAATCTCCCAAAAGTATGTTTTTCTTAATACGTACTTTCTTGGTTAGGCACGGTGGCTATGCCTGTTATTCCAGTGCTCCCGGAGGCCAAGGTGAGATGATTGCCTGAGCCCATGGGTTCGAGGCCAGCCTGGGAAACTTGGTGAGACCTCAACTCTACAATAAATTAAAACAATAGCCAGGCATAGTGGTGCGCACCTGTGGTTCCAGCAACTTGGGAGACTGAGGAGGGAAAATCGCCTGAGCCCAGGAGGTGAAGGCTGTGGTGGCAGTGAGTGGTGTACCCCTGCTCTCCAGCCTGGACAACACAGTGAGACCTCATCTCAAAAAATAAGAAAACCAATAATAACAACAACAAAGAATCGCCTGAGCCTGGGAGTTGGAGACCGGCCTCAGCAATACAACAAGATCCCCCCTCTAAAATAAATCAAAAATTTTGCCAGACATGTTGGTTATGCCTGTCATCCTGGTGACTGGGGAGGTTGAGGTGGGAGGATCTCTGAGCCCAGCAGGTGGGGGCTGCAGTGGCCATGAGCTGCGTGCCCTTGCGCTCCAGCCTGGGCAACACAGTGAGACTCAAACTAAAAAAAACAGAAACAAAAAACCATAATGAAAATCGTATCCTGTCTTGCCACAAAGTATATTAGAGGCTGGAAGGGAGACCCAAGACAATCCCTCTGTATTCAATGTGGCCCAGGAAAGACAGAAGATGGGACACCGGATCTGCATGAGGATCCCAGAAAAGTGTCAGGCTGGCCATGCTTACCCAGCTGCCCAGGGCCAGGAGAAATGTGGAGTCCAGTCATGTGGTGAGGAAGAGAGTCGTGATCAGGAGCCCCATGGGACTGCCTGGGAAGCAGGGATGAGCTGAGGAAAGAAAAAGGGACGCCGGTTCGAGCTGAGTTTGGGGCCAGGCTGGGCAACATAGCAAGACCCCATGCCTACAAAAAAAAATTAAAAATAATTAGTTGAGCATGGTGGTGGCACCTGTGGTTCCAATAACTCTGGAGGCCGAGGCAGAAGAATCGCCTGAGCCCAGGCGTTCAAGGCTGCTGTGAGCCATGGTCATGCCCCTGCCCTCCAGTCTGGCCCACACAGTGAGATCCCAAGTAGGGGAAACTAAAAAAAAAAGACATCTGAAGAGATTGTGTGGTTTGCAGAGTGTGACTGCATAGAGGAAAACAAAGCAAAACGAAACAGGTCAAGACTCACACTTATTTGGCATCCCATATTTACAGAAATGCTGGACATTCCCAGGGGCTGCAGGATCCCTCAACCACCTGCAGTTCATGAAACCCACATTGTAGAAGACACAAGAGAAATTTCGGGTGGCTGTGCCCTCCTCTCCTAGGCTGAGGCAGAATCAAGGACCATTTTCGCCAGGGTGGGTTCCCGGAGTTTCCTGAGGGGGCCCCAGGGTGGGGGAAAGGCATCCCCTGGCCACCTCCCCTACTTGGCTTCATGTAGGCCAGTGTTCCCCAGAACGAACATTGACAGGTCTGGACCTGAACCTCGAATGTGACCCCTCCATGGAGAGAGAATTCCTGAAACGTGCACCCACACTCCTGGCTCCCAGGCTGAAAAGGTGCAGCCGGTCAGGGTGGGGGTTGGGGGGTTAGGACGGAGACGTCTGTGCCCACTAGTCATGGTGTTTGGCTTTGTATTTGTGGTAGAGGTGGGGTCTCGCTGTGTGGGCCAGGCTGGAGGACAGGGGCACGATCAGAGTTCACAGTAGACTTGAACTCCGGGGTCCTATCTCTCTATCTATTCATCTATCTTTCTGTATTTCCATCTCTCTATTTATCTATTTATGCATCTGTTCATCCACCCACCCATCCTTCTAGCCATCATCTACTATCTATAGATACATCATCCATCCAACCATCCATCTATCTATTGATCTAGCTACCCATTCATCCATCCATCTATTCGTCTGTCCTATCTATTTATTATCTATCTATCCATTCCTATCATCTATCTACCAGTCATCTATCTATCTATCATCTTTCCAACCTCCCATCCACCCTTTCACCCGTTTACCTGTTCATCCATCCACCCATCCATCTATTCACCTGTCTAGCTATCCATCCATCCATTGATCCATCCATCCATCCATCCATCCATCCACCTATCTATCCATAGATCCATCCACCCATCCATCCATACACCTGTCTCTCTGTCCATTCATTCATCCATCATCTCTCCACCGACCCATCTATACATTTATGTATCTATGTATCTATCTGTTCACCCATTCAATCATCTATACACCTAGCCATCCATCCATCCATCCATTCATCCATTCATCCACCTACCAATCCATCCATCCGTCTGTCTGCCTGTCTGTCTATCTATAATTCATATAGCCTATCATTTATGTATCCTCTGTCTTTATCTATCACGTATCAATCTATCCGTTCTGCCTATTTATCATCTATCTGTCATTGGCTATCTCTATCTGTAATGTATCTCATCTGTTTATATACCATCTAGCTATCACCTATCAATCACCTATTTATCTATCTATCTGTCTATCTCCTTCCTATTTATCTATATATCCATCTATTTATTAATGTCATCTTTGTATGATCTGTATATCTATCATTTTTCTATGTATCTATCTATTGATCTATTATCCTCTCTCTCCACCTACCCATCCAACTATCTATCTATTGATCTATCTATAACATATCTCTCCTGTCTGTCTGTCTGTCTGTCTGTCTGTCTATCTATCTATCTATCTATCTGTCTGTCTGTCTGTCTGTCTGTCTGTCTATCTATCTATCTATCTCTATCCATCACCTATTTATCATTTATCTACCTATCTATTCAGTCTCATCTATCAATCATCTCCCTATCTATAATCCCTCTATCTATCCATCCATCCATCCTTTCACAGTCTATATCTCTGTCTCTATATCTCTTATCCCCTCTACAGCAACCTCTCCTACTTGCTGGGTTTCCCTGAACATTCCACCACAGAAATCGCTGTCATAATTCAAACAAACCCAAATTCGCAGTTCACGCCTGTAATTTCAGCCTTTTAGAAGGAAAGGCAGGAAGAATAGCTTAGGCTCAGGAGGTTGTAGATCCCATTTCTCAAAAAAAAAAGTCAAAAAGTTAGTCAGGCATGGTGGTGCACACCAGTTGTCTCACCTCCTCGTGAGGCAGAGGTGGGACGATGACCTGAGCCCAGGAGCCAGAGGCTGTAGTGAGCCATGATCGTGCCCCTGCACTCCAGTCTGGGCCACATAGCAAGACCCCACCTCTACATAAAAATAAAGTACTAGTAAGGAACACTGGCTCATGCCTGTCATCCAAGCAACTTGGGAGGCACAAGTGGGAGGATTGCATGAACCCAGGAGGTCAACGCTGTGATCAACTGTGGTCATGTCCCTGCCCTCCAGCCTGGACAGAATAGCAAGACACCATCTCTATAATTTTTTTTCTTTTTAAAATTAGCTGTATTGGTGGTGGTGCCTGTCATCCTGTGACTTGGGAGGCCGAGGCAGGAGGATCTAGCAAGGAGGCCCTACAACACCTTTTTTTTAATTTGAGGTCATGCTGTGTGGGCCAGTTTGGAGTGCAGGGGCAAAATCATGGCTCACCACAGCCCCGATCTCTTGGGGACAGATAATCCTCTCACCTCAGCCTCCTGAGTAGCAGGGACGACAGGTGTGCAACACCACACAGCTAATATTTTTATTTTTGTAGAGATAGGATCTTGCTATGTTGCCCAGGCTGGTCTCAAACCCCTGACCTCTAGCGATCCTCCCATCTCAGTCTGCCAAAATGCTGGGATGACAGATGTGAGTTCCCATATCTGGCTAATTTTTAAAAATTGTTTTGTGTGGATGGGGTCCCACTGTGTAGCCCAGCCTGCAGTGGAGGGTCACAAACACGGCTCACAGCAGCCTCGACCTCCTGGACTCAAGTGATGCTCCTTCCTCACCCGCCCGAGTAGCTGGGATGACAGGTGTGTGCCATAACATCCAGCTAATTTTTGAATTTTTTTGTAGAGATGGGGGTCTTGCTATATTTCCCAGGCTGGTCTCACATTCCTGGCCTCAAGCGATCCTCCTGCCTTGGCCTCCAAAAATGCTGGCTAATTTTTAAAAATTCATTTGTACAGATGGGGTCTCGCTGTGTGGCCCAGGCTGGAGGGTGGGACACGGTCATGGCTCACTGCAGACTCGACTTCCTGGACTTAGACGATCATCCCTCCTCAGCCTCCTGAGTTGCAGGGATGACAGGCGCGACAACCATGCCCAATTCATTAAATTTATTTTTATTTTGTAGACATGGAGTCTTGCGATGTTGCCCAACTGGCCTGAA
>NW_007249702.1:3676-12041 GCF_000164805.1 Carlito syrichta | reverse complement strand
TTTGTAAAGGGACTAGGAATCTGGGTTCGATTCCTAAAGAACTTTCTGGGAATCTTTTTCTTGATTTCCAAGCAACTGGAATTCTAGGACACCAGGAAACATCTTGGCGTTATACTAAGAATGCAGCAGGAATTTCAGTAATGGGAGTCCTCATATACAGAACACTACACGACTTGTTGTTACGGAAGAATAAGGAATCTTGATTACAGGAGGCCTCCATCCCAAAAACCTACAGACGGTTTTTCTAAGAGATAACCACCATTCAGGTTTTAGGAGTAGGAATCTGGATAATGGGAGTCCTGAAATTCAAGCAACTGCACTGTCTATTGCTAAAGGAGATTAAGGAATCTGGTTTACATGTGTCCTCCATCCCAATAAAATTTCAGGGTTGCTTTCTAAGGGCTAAACACGCATTTGGGTTTTTGGAAGCATGAACTAGAGAAATGAAATGCTCATATACAAACAAATGCACTGACTCTTCCTAAGAAAGTGTAAGGAATGTGGGTGACATGTTTTCTCCATCTCCAAAAAAGTATACGGCATCCCCCTAAGATCTAAACAAGAATCAAGCTTTTGACTCACGTATCTGTGAACAGGAGTACTCATATACAGGTAACTGCAGGACTGTTGCTAAAAATAAGAAATCTGTGTTATACGAGCCTTCAGTCCTGAAAATCTACAGGGCATCTTGCTGACGGCTAAAGAAGAATCAGGGATTCGAGGCATGAATGTGGGTAATAGCAAACCTCATATGCAGGAAACTACATGGCCTCTTGCTAATAAAAGAGAAGAAATCTCTTTTCCACCGTTCCTCTATCAAAAAATCTACATGACTTCTTACTAAGGGCTAAACAAGAATCACGGTTTCGAAACAGGAATCAAGGGAAAGAGACTCCTCACATACAGGACACTACATGACCTGCAACTAAGTACGAATAAAGAATCATGGTTGTACGTGCCCTCAATCCAAAAAATTCCCAGGTTGTGTAGTATGGGACAAACAAGAAAAAGATCTTCGATCTCCCCAAATGTTTCAGAGTAATTTAGCATTCCGATATAATGAATCGGTCATTTCAGGACCCCAGAAACATTCTGGTCCTCTTAAAAGGTGTAAATGGTATTGGGAATTCCAAGGCGTTTCTGTTCCTCAGAACATCGAAGGTAAGATTCCAGGATATAAAGAATCTTCTTGCCATATTTGGATGTAACTTTGATCTAAAGGTGAACCTTGTAATCCTTCCCCTTCCGTGTCTCTTTTTATTTTGAGAAGGAACAAGGGTTTTGCACGTGCTTTACTACGTACTTTAAATGTGTAACCAGGAATCATGGAATCCACGAACCTAGGAAACTTCTGGGCATCTGACTTTTGATATACTAATTTGGAATCCAAATCGACAGGAAAAATCAGGGCATCTTACTGAGAATTAAGAGGACATCCGGTTCTAGGAGTTCTCATTTTCCGTAATATACAAGGCGTCCTGATAAGGTTTAATCGGCAACCTGGACTACTGGGACCCTACATATTCAGAGCTACTTGCTCCGTGGATATGCTAAATCTGTCATTACAGATCCCCGGCATCTTACTGGTCTTCTTGTTAGATGTAATCAAGGATTTGGCCCTAGAAATACTTTTTTTTCCTGGGACGTTCTACGTCCATAATCATATTACTCAGAATCAAAAGGTATATTGGTACAAAATTCCTCGATTCAGGTTACCTTAAAGTACAGAAAATTTGTGGGTGGGCAGGTAAGAATAGGGGTTTTGGGTTTGGAATATTCCACATTTTTGGGAGGTCTCATGAAGGGGAACCAGGAATCTTGGATTCCAGTTCTCCAAGAACATTCTGGACGTCTTTCTCTTGATATCCACAAAACTGTTATTCTCGGTCAACAGAAGCTGTCTCGGCATCCTGCAGAGTGAAGTAGGAAGCTGGGTAATGGTGCTCGTCATATACAGGAAATTACACGTCACATTGCTAAGGAAATATAAGGAATCTTGCTTATATGAGTCCTCAATCCCAAAAACTGCAGGCCGTCTTCCTTAGACGTAACCAGGAATCAGGTTTTTGAAGGAGAAATCTGGGTAATGGGAGTCCTCACATGAAGAAAACTTCACTGCGATTTGATAAGTAAGTGAAAAGAATCCGCGTTACTCGGGACCTCAATCCCAAAGAAGCTCAAGGTCATCTTGCTATGGTCTAAACACGAATCATGGTATTTTCCAGCATGAATCTGGAAAGTGGCGTCCTTTTTTACAGAAACTACATGACCTTTTGCTAAGAAAGAGTAAGGAATCTGGGTTACACGAGTCCTCACTACTAAAAATCTACAGAGCATCTTGGAGACTTCTATAAAGACACAGAGTTTCAAAGCAGGATGCATCTAATGAGAGTCCTAATATACAGGAAAATACACAGCCCCTTGCCAAGGAAGAAAAAGAATCGGGGTTATAGCTCCTCAGTCCTTAAAATCAACAGGCCATTTGCTGTGGGTTAAACAAGAATCAGGGATTAGAAGCTGGAACATAGGTAATAGCAGTCCGCCTATGCAGAATCTACATGATATCTAGCTAAGGAGAACTAAGAAACCTCTTTTACACAGTTCGTCCATCACAATATCTACATGACATGTTGCTAATGCAAAACAAGAATCATGGTTTCCAAACAGGATTCGGGGGAAAGGGATTCCTCATATACAAGACCTTAAACGACCCCTCGGTATAAAAGGATAAGGAATCTGTGATGCACTAGTCCACAATCCGAAAAATTGTCTGGGCGTCTTACTGCGGTATGAACAACAATGAAGGCTTCAAGCTATTCTCATGTTTCTGAGATATTTGACTTGTGGGTATTATGAATCAGTCATTTCAGGACTCCAGCAATATTCTGGTTCTCTTGAGAGTTGCAATCGTGTTTCTGGTAGTACAAACCCCTTAACTTCCTCGGGAAAATTAAGGCCAGAATCCTGGAAAAAAAGTATCATATTGCTGCAACTGGATGTAACATTGGTCTTAAGAAGAACTGGTTAATCCTTAAATTTCCGTTTGTACTTTATTTGTAGTGGCGCTGACGGTTTTGCAGTTGCCAAATACTTACTACGAATTAATAAAAGTTAACCAGGATCCATGGATTCCACGTCCCTAAGGAACATCTGGGCATCTGCATTTTATACACAGAGTTTTGGAATCCACATGGACAGGGAAAATCAGGGCATCTTTCTGAAAACGGAAAAGGAATCCGGTTTTTGGAGTTCTCAATCGCCTAAATCTACAAAGTGTCTTGATCAGGTTTAATCGGCAATCTGGGCTTCTATGTCGCCTCATTTTTAGTGTGTGTTTTGAAGAGGGACCAGGTATCATGTGTTCCAATTCCTCAAGAACTTTACGGGAGTCTTTCTCTTGATATCCAAGCAACTGGAAGTCTAGGTCACCAGGAAATATCTTGGCTTCTTGCTGAGAAAGGAGCAGGAATTTCAGTAATGTGAGTCCTCATATACAGAACACTACACGACCTGTTACCATGGAACAATAAGGAATCTAGGTTAAACGAGGCCCCCATCCAAAAACCCTACATCCCGTCTTTATAAGAGATAACCACCACTCAGGTTTTGGGGGTAGTGATCTGGATAATGGGAGTCCTCATGTACAGGGAACTGCACTGTCTATTGATAAGGAGAATAAGGAATCTGGTTTACACGTGTCCTCCATCTCTATACAACTTCAGGGTTTCTTGCTAAGGGATAAACACGAATTTGGGTTTTTGAAGAATTAACTCGGGAAATGAAATGCTCATATACAGACAAATGCACTGCCTTTTCCTAAGAAAGTACAAGCAAGGTGGGTGACATGATTTCTCAATTTCCAAAAATTATACGGTGTCTTCCTAAGATCTAAACAAGGATCAAGCTTTCGACGTATGTATTTATGAACAGGAGTACTCATATACAGGTAGCTGCACGGCTGATGCTAAAAAGAAGGAATCTGCGTTACACTCATTCTCAGTCTGAAAATCTACAGGGCATCTTGCTGACGGCTATAGTAGAATCAGGGATTCGAGGCATGAATGTGGGTACTAGCAATACTCATATATAGGAAACTACATGGCCTCATGCTAACAAACGAGAGGAAGTCTGTTTTCTACTGTTCCTCTATCAATAAATCTACATGACTTCCTACTAAGGGCTAAACAAGAATCAGGGTTTTGAAACAGGAATCAAGTTAAAGAGTGTCTGCACATACAGGACACTACATGACCTCCAATTAAGTACGAATAAAGAATCATTGTTGTACACGCCCTCAATCCAAAAAATTCCCAGGTTGTCTGCTATGGGACAAACAAGAAACAGATCTTTGAGGTCCCCACATGTTTCAGAGCAATTTAAAATGAGGATATTATGAATCGGTCATTTCAGGAATCCTGCAACATTCTGTTTCTCTTAAAATTTGTAAATAGTATTGGGCACTCCATGTCCGTTAGCTTCCTCAGAACAATGAAGTCCAGATTCCAGGACAAAAAGTATCTTCTTGCCATAACTGGATGCAACTCCGGTCTTAAGGTGAACCCTGTAATCCTTCACCTTCCATGTCTCTTGTGATTTTGAGAAGGGACAAGGATTTTGCACTTGCCAAATGTTTACTACGTACTTTTAATGGTAACCAGGAATCATGGAATCCACGAACCTTGGAAATTTCTGAGCATCTGTCTTTTGATATACTGAATTTGGAATCCAAATCGACAAGAAAAATCAGGGCATCTTAGTAAGAATTAAAAGGAAATTCGGCTGTAGGAGTTCTCATTCTCCGGAATCTACAGGGCCCCTTAATGAGGTTTAATCAGCAATCTGGGCTTCTGGGGCCCTACATTTTCAGAGCTACTTGCCCCGTGGATAGGCTAAATCTGTCATTAAAGATCATCAAGGATTTGGCTCTAGAAATTCTTTTGTTTCCTGGCACCATCTATGACCATAATCATATACCTCAAAATCAAAAGGTATATTGGTACAAAATTCCTCGATTCAGGTGACGTCAAACTACAGAAAATTCTTGTGGGCGGACAGGTAGAAATTGGGGTTTTGGGTGTGGAATATTCCACGTTTTGGGGAGGTCTTGTGAAGGGGAACCAGGAATCTTGGATTCCAGTTCCCAAAGAACATTATGAACGTCTTTCTCTTCATATCCACAAAACTGGAATTCTTGGTCACCAGGAACTGTCTTGGCATCCTGCAGAGTGAAGCAGGAAGCTGGGTAATGGAGCTCGTCATATACAGGAAACTACACGTCACATTGGTAAGAAAGTATAAGGAATCTTCCTTATATGAGTCCTCAATCCCAAAAACTACAGGCCATCTTCCTTAGACGTAACCACGAATCAGGTTTCTGAAGTAGGAATCTGGGTAATGGGAGTCCTCACATAAAGGAAACTTAACTGCCTATTGCTAAGTAAGAATAAGGAATATGCGTCACTCGGGTCCTCAATCCCAAAACAGCTGAAGGTCACCGTGCTATGGGCTAAACACGAATAATTGTGTTTTCGAGCATGAATCTGGAAAATGGAGTCCTTATTTAAAGGAAACTACATGACCTTTTCCTAAGAAGAATAAGGAATCTGCGTTACACGAGTCCTCAATCCCAAAAATCTACAGAGCATCTTGGAAAGTTCTAAAATCATCAGAGTTTCAAAGCAGGATGTATCTAATGAGAGTATAAATATACCGGGAAATACACAGCCCCTTGCCAAGGGTGAAAAAGAATTGGGGTTATAGCAGTCCTCAGGCCTTAAAATCAACAGGCCATCTGATGTTGGCTAACCAAGAATCAATGTTTAGAAGCGGGAACTTAGGTAATACCAGTCTTCATATGCAGAATCTACATAATCTCTAGCTAAAGAGAATTAAGAAACCAATTTTACGTGGTTACTCCGTCACAATATCCACATGATATATTGCTAATTGCAAAACAAGAATCAGGGTTTCCAAACAGGATTCTGGGGAAAGGGAGTCCTCATATACAGGACATTACACGGCCCCTCGCTAAAGAAGAATAAGGAATCTGTGATATACTAGTCCACAATCGGAAAAATTTTCTGGGAATCTTGCTGCGGTATAAACAAGCATCTAGGCTTCGAGCTCGTCTCATGTTTCAGAGATATTTGGCTTGGTGGGTATTATGAATCAATAATTTCAGAACTCCAGCAACATTCTGTTCCTCTTGAGAGTTTTATTCGGGTATCTGGTAGTACAAATCCGTAAAGTTCCTCGGGACAATTAAGGCCAGATTCCCGGAAAAAAAGTATCTTATTGCCATATTTGGATGTAACATTGGTCTTAAGGTGAACTTGGTAATCCTTAAATTTCCGTTTGTACTTTATTTGTAGAGGTCCCGAGGGTTTTGCAGTTCCCAAATATTTAGTACGAATTATTAAAATGTAACCAGTATCCATGGATTCTGCCTCTCTAGGATACATCTGGGCATCTGCTTCTTTGTACACAGGGCTTTGGAATACAAATGAACTGGGAAATTCAGGGAGTCTTGCTGAGAACGGAAAGGGAATACGGTTCTTGTAGTTCTCAATTGCCTAAATCTACAAAATCTCTTGACAAGGTTTATTCAGCAATCTGGGCTTCTATGTCGCCACATTTTTAGTGTGTGTTTTGAAAAGGGACCAGGAATCTTGGGTTCCAATTCCTAAAGAACTTTCTGGGATTCTTTTTCTTGATTTACAAGCAACTGGAATTCTAGGACACCAGGAATCATCTTGGCGTCTTGGTCAGAATGAAGTAGGAATATCAGTAATGGGAGTCCTCATATACAGAACACGACAAGATTTGTTGTTACGGCAGAATAAGAAATCTTGATTAAACGAGGCCTCCATCCCAAAAACCTACAGACCGTCTTGTTAAGATATAACCACCATTCAGGTTTTAGGAGTAAGATTCTGGATAATGGTAGTTCTCATATACAAGAAACTGCACTGTCTATTGCTAAAGGAGAATAAGGAATCTGGTTTACATGTGTCCTCCATCCCAATAAAATTTCAGGGTTTCTTGCTAAGGGCTAAACACGAATTTGGGTTTTTGAAGCATGAACTAGAGAAATGAAATGCTCATATACAGACAAATGCACTGACTCTTCCTAAGAAAGTATAAGGAATGTGGGTGACATGTTTTCTCCATCTCCAAAAAAATACACGGCATCCCCCAAAGATCTAAACAAGAATCAAGCTTTTGACTCACGTATCTGTGAACAGGAGTACTCATATACAGGTAACTGCACGCCTGTTGCTAAAAATAAGAAATCTGTGTTATACGAGCCTTCAGTCCTGAAAATCTACAGGGCATCTTGCTGACGGCTAAAGAAGAATCAGGGATTCGAGGCATGAATGTGGGTAATAGCAAACCTCATATACAGGAAACAACATGGCCTCTTGCTAATAAAAGAGAAGAAATCTGTTTTCCACGGTTCCTCTATCAAAAAATCTACATGACTTCTTACTAAGGACTAAACAAGAATCAGGGTTTTGAAACAGGAATCAAGGGAAAGAGAGTCCTCAAATACAGGACACTACATGACCTCCAACTAAGTTCGAATAAAGAATCATTGTTGTACGTGCCTTCTATCCAAAAAATTGACAGGTTGTGTGCTATGGGACAAACAGGAAACAGATCTTCGAGCTTCCCAATGTTTTAGAGCAATTTAGCATTCCGATATAATGAATCGGTCATTTCAGGACCCCAGCAACATTCTGGTACTCTTAAAAGGTGTAAATGGTATTGGGAATTCCAAGGCGTTTCTGTTCCTCAGAAAAACGAAGGCAAGATTCCAGGACAAAAAGAATCTTCTTGCCATATTTGAATGCAACTTTGATCTAAAGGTGAACTTTGTAATCCTTCCCATTCCGTGTCTCTTTTTATTTTGAGAAGGGCCAAGGGTTTTGCACATGCCAAATGTTTACTTCGTACTTTCAATGGTAACCAGGAATCATGGAATCCACGAACCTAGGAAACTTCTGGGCATGTGACTTTTGATATACTAATTTGGAATCCAAATCGACAGGAAAAATCAGGGCATCTTACTGAGAATTAAGAGGACATCCGTTTCTAGGAGTTCTCATTTTCTGTAATATACAAGGCCTTCTGATATTTGTTTAATCGGCAACCTGGACTACAGGGACCCTACATATTTCAGAGCTACTTGCTCCGTGGATATGTTAAATCTGTCATTACAGATCCCCGGCATCTTTCTGGTCCTCTTGTTAGATGTAATCACCGGTTTATCCCTAGAAATACTTTTTTTTTCCTGGGACGTTCTACGTCCATAATCATATTCCCTAGAATCAAAAGTTATATTGTACAAAATTCCTCGATTCAG
>NW_007249702.1:0-3656 GCF_000164805.1 Carlito syrichta | reverse complement strand
GCGGTCTCGTGAAGGGGAACAAGGAATCTTGGATTCCAGTTCCCCAAGAACATTCTGGATGTCTTTCTCTTGATATCCAAAAAACTGGTATTCTCGGTCACCAGGAGCTGTCTCGGCATCCTGCAGAGTGAAGTAGGAAGCTGGGTAATGGTGGTCGTCATATACAGGAAATTACAAGTCACATTGCTAAGGAAGTATAAGGAATCTTCCTTATATGTGTCCGCAATACCAAGAACTGCAGGCCGTCTTCCTAAGATATAACCAAAAATCAGGTTTTTGAAGGAGAAATCTGGGTAATGGGAGTCCTCACATGAAGAAAACTTCACTGCGCTTTGCTAAGTAAGAAGAAAGAATCCGCGTTACTCGGGACCTCAACCCAAAGTTCTTAAGGACATCCTGCTATGGGCTAAACACGAATCATGGTATTTTCCAGCATGAATCTGGAAAGTGGCGTCCTTATTTACAGAAACTACATGACCTTTGGCTAAGAAAGAGTAAGGAATCTGGGTTACACGATTCCTCACTCCTAAAAATCTACAGAGCATCTTGGAAACTTCTATAAAGAAACAGAGTTTCGAAGCAGGATGCATGTAATGAGAGTCCTAATATACAGGAAAATACACAGCCCCTTGCCAAGGAAGAAAATGAATCGGGGTTATAGCAGTCCTTAAAATCAACAGGCCATCTGTTGTGGATGAAACAAGAATCAGGGTTTAGAAGCTGGAATATAGGTAATAGCAGTCCGCCTATGCAGAATCTACATGATGTCTAGCTAAGGAGAACTAAGAAACCTCTTTTACACGGTTCGTCCATCACAATATCTGCATGACATGTTGCAAATGGGAAAACAAGAATCATGGCATCCAAACAGTATTCTGGGGAAAGGGATTCCGCATATACAAGACCTTAAACGACCCCTCGGTATAAAAGTATACGGAATCTGTGATGCACTAGTCAGCAATCCGAAAAATTCTCAGGGCGTCTTACTGCGGTATGAACAACAATCAAGGCTTCGAGCTCTTCTCATGTTTCTGAGATATTTGGCTTGTGGGTATTTTGAATCAGTCATTTCAGGACTCCAGCAATATTCTGGTTCTCTTGAGAGTTGCAATCGGGTTCGTGGTAGTACAAACCCCTTAACTTCCTCGGGAAAATTAAGGCCAGATTCCCGGAAAAAAGTATCATATTGCTGCAACTGGATGTAACATTGGTCTCAAGAAGAACTTGTTAATCCTTAAATTTCTGTTTGTACTTTATTTGTAGTGGCGCCGACGGTTTTGCAGTTGCCAAATACTTAGAACGAATTAATAAAAGTTAACCAGGATCCATGGATTCCAGGTCCCTAGGAAACATCTAGTCATCTGCATTTTTGTACACAATGTTTTGGAATCCACATGGACAGGGAAAATCAGGGCATCTTGCTGAAAACGGAAAGGGAATCCGGTTGTTGGAGTTCTCAATCGCCTAAATCTACAAAGTGTCTTGATCAGGTTTAATAAGCAATCTGGGCTTCTATGTCGCCTAATTTTTACTGTGTGTTTTGAAGAGGGACCAGGTATCGTGGGTTCCAATTCCTCAAGAACCTTATGGGAGTCTTTCTCTTGATATCCATGCAATTGGAAGACTAGGTCACCAGGAAATATCTTGACTTCTTGCTGAGAAAGGAGCAGGAATTTCAGGAATGTGAGTTCTCATATGCAGAACACTACACGACCTGTTACTATGGAACAATAAGGAATCTTGGTTACACGAGGCCCCCATCCCAAACGCCTACAGATCGTCTTTCTAAGAGATAACCACCACTCAGGTTTTGGGAGTAGGAATCTGGATAATGGGAGTCCTCATATACAGGGAACTGCACTGTCTATTGCTAAAGGAGAATAAGGAGTGTGGTTGACACGTGTCCTCCATCCCTATAAAACTTCAGGATTTCTTGCTTAGGGATAAAAACGAGATTTGGGTTTTTGAAGAATTAACTAGGGAAATGAAATGCTCATATACAGACTAATGCACTGACTTTTCCTAAGAAAGTACAAGGAATGTGGGTGACATGATTTCCGAATCTCCAAAAAAATGTACGGCGTCTTCCTAAGATCTAAACAAGGATCAAATTTTCGACGCATGTATTTATGAACAGGAGTACTCATATACAGGTAGTCGCACGGCTGATGCTAAAAGGAAGGAATCTGCGTTATACGCATCCTCAGTCTGAAAATCTACAGGGCATCTTGCTGACGGCTATACTAGAATCAGGGATTCGAGGCATGAATGTGGGTAATAGCAATCCTCACATACAGGAAACTACAGGGTCTCATGCTAATAAACGAGAGGAAATCTGTTTTCCACTCTTCCTATATCAATAAATCTACATGACTTCCTACTAAGGGCTAAACAAGAATCAGGGTTTTGAAACAGGAATCAAGGGAAAGAGTGTCAGCACATAAAGGCACTACATGGCCTCCAACTAAGTATGAATAAAGAATCATTGTTGTACACGCCCTCAATCCAAAAAATTCCCAGGTTGTTTGCTATGGGACAAACAAGAAACAGATCTTTGAGGTCCCCTCATGTTTCAGAGCAATTTAACATGAGGATATTATGAATCAGTCATTTCAGGAATCCTGCAACATTCTGGTTCTCTTAAAATTTGTAAATGGTATTGGGCACCCCAAGTCAGTTAGCTTCCTCAGAACAATTAAGGCCAGATTCCAGGACAAAAAGTATCTTCTTGCCATAATTGGATGTAACTCCGGTCTTAAGGTGAACCCTCTAATCCTTCACCTTCCATGTCTCTTGTGATTTTGAGAAGGGACAAGGATTTTGCACTTGCCAAATGTTTACTACGTACTTTTATTGGTAACCAGGAATCATGGAATCCCCGAACCTAGTAAATTTCTGAGCATCTGTCTTTTGATATACTGAATTTGGAATCCAAATCGACAAGAAAAATCAGGGCATCTTACTAAGAATTAAAAGGAAATTCGGCTGTAGGAGTTCTCATTCTCCGGAATCTACAGGGCCCCTTAATGAGGTTTAATCAGCAATCTGGGCTTCTGGGGCCCTACATATTCAGAGTTACTTGCCCGTGGATAGGCTAAATCTGTCATTACAGATCCCCAAGGATTTGGCTCTAGAAATCCTTTTGTTTCCTGGGACCATCTATGACCGTAAACATATACCCCAGAATCAAAAGGTATATTGGTACAAAATTCCTCGATTCAGGTGACGTCACACTACAAAAAATTCTTGTGGGCGGGCAGGTAGGAATTGGGGTTTTGTGTTTGGAATATTCCACGTTTTGGGGAGGTCTTGTGAAGTGGAAACAGGAATCTTGGATTCTAGTTCCCAAAGAACAATATGGACGTCATTCTCTTCATATCCACAAAACTGGAATTCTTGGTCACCAGGAACGGTCTCGGCATCCTGCAGAGTGAAGCAGGAAGCTGGGTAATGGAGCTCGTCATATACAGGAAACTACACGTCATATTGGTAAGAAAGTATAAGGAATCTTCCTTATATGAGTCCTCAATCCCAAAAACTACAGGCCGTCTTCCTAAGACGGAACCACGAATCAGGTTTCTAAAGTAGGAATCTGGGTAATGGTAGTCCTCACATAAAGGAAACTTCACTGCCTATTGCTAAGTAAGAATAAGGAA
>NW_007249701.1:0-7402 GCF_000164805.1 Carlito syrichta | reverse complement strand
CCCAAGGCTGACTCCACTAGGCTCACTCCTACTCAAACATGAGGGTTCAACACAGTCACCCTGAGGCAGGGAGCCCTCAGTGAGCCAGGGAGGAAGCTGATGGGTATCTGGGACCCACGCCAGAAATACACTGTCTTCTGGATGTCCCTTTTATTGAGGGTTTGATCCCTTTCTCAGCATTTTGCTATTCACCTGAATGAATCCTCTCGATGACCTCAAGAGGCAGGAATCATTATGACCCCACCTTCTAAATGCAGAAATGGAGACTGACAGAGAGGAAGGGACTTGTACAGGGTCACACAGCTGGGAAATGAAAACACCAGGAGGGTGGGGCTCTGCCTATCTCTGCTCACTGCCTGCCACAACTCTCGGGAACGTCTACTAGGACTTTTGGCAGCCAGAAGTAGTCTCTGCCCATCCCCACACCTCTCAGGACCCCAGGCAATCCCATTCAGCCTTGTCTTGCCTCGGAGTCTAGTGCCTAGAATTTTCTTCAGTTCCCTAATGCAGAAATTACAAAAGCACATTTGCAAGGTCCCTTGCTTGGTGACCTAGTCAGAGACAGTGCCAGGCTGGAGGCACCTGGCAGGTGGCCAGGGAAGGAGCTGGACGGCCGGAAGGCCTGCTGCCTGAGGGCTGGTGTGTATTCCAAGCATGTTGGGATGAGCAACAGGGCAGGCAGGGCAGGGGCAAGTTGCTGATGTTGGGGCTCAGGGCACCATGCTCAGTGATGCCAAGTCATGCCATGTTTCCAAGCCCTTATTTGGTTCACAAACGGCAGGAAACCTTCCCCCACACAGCCTGGGGTGGAATCAGAATTCAGCCCCCTGAAACACCTCACAACTTTCTCCAGTGGCAGTTTTTTCATGTTCCTCTCTTTGATGCAGATGGTGTTTCCTGCATCCCCTACTGGAGATGGGGGTTTCTTGTGACTGCCTTCTTTCCACTGCCTCACTGTGGCAGTGTCTGGAGTTGCCTTAAAGTTGGGGTGCAGTGTCTCATGTTCACTCAAACCCTCTCCTTTTCCTCTCCATGTGTCTCTACTTTGACTGTTTCCTCGTGGTGGTGTCAGTGGCAGTGTTGAAGAGCTGGCCTCTGTATCTCTGGTATCACTCCCAGAACAAGGAGAAAGTGAGTGTTGCCGCTCCCTGGCCACCTGCCAGGCGCCTCCAGTCTGGCACTGTCTCTGACTAGGTCTTCAAGCAAGGGACCTTGCAAATGTGCTTTTATAGTTTCTGCATTAGGAAGCTGAAGAAAATTCTAGGCACTAGACTCAGAGGCAAGACAAGGCTGAATGGGATTGCCTGGGGTCCTGAGAGGCTCAGGGATGGGCAGAGGCCACAGCCCTACAGATTTGATAGGATTGGATACCTGCGTGTTAGAGTCAGTTGCTTTTCTCGTTGCCTTTTGTGTTCCTGGGGGCCCTTGGAGGGGCTGACATTCTGCAGATGCCAGGAGCCTGGCTGTGTGACCAGTCACCCTGATGCCTTTCTGTTCCTGACGGCAGGCCAGCGGGACCGAGGAGGATGGCTCTGACAACTTCATGCACTCCATGGACCCACAGCTGGAGTGGCAAGAGGAGACCATCTGGAATCTGGTGGACACGTTCATGCCATCGTCAACAAGACTGTGCGGGAATATGCCTGAGACTACCACGCACCTCACAAACAACAATATGCATGTGCAACCACATGAGGGCAGAGGCTGTGTGGGGCCAAGTAGGCAGGCGCCAGGGGGTCCTGGCAGGAGAGATGGTGGCCAGCCCCATGCGACCAGGTCCAGGGAAGGAGGAACAGTCCAGACACAGTGTTCAACAGAAACATGAAGTGAGGGGACAAGACAAGTGGCTCCCTCCTCTAATCCCATAACTTTGGGAGGCTGAGATGGGAGATTCACTGGAAGCCATGACTTCCAGACCCACTTGAGTGATGCAGCTAACCCCTGTCTCTACCAAAAATTACAAAAATAAGCTGGACATGGTGGGTGCACTCTGGTATTCCCAGCTACTTGGGATGTTAGTGTGGGAGGATCACCTGAGCCTAGGAGTTGGAGGCGGCTGTGAGCCATGATCATGACACTGCTTCCAGCCTGTCCAGCGTGACAAAGTGACAAGTCACCTCCTAAACAAACAAATAAATTTCCATTCAAAATACTTCATCTGAATTTAGATTCTTGAAATTTGCTTTTGTGAAGCTTATACCCAGGTGCTAAAATGTCTTTCAGGAGGGACCAGGAATCTTTTGAGGATCCCAATCCATGCTTTCAAATAAACATCTTATAGCACCACGACAGCCTATGGCTTAGTGACAAAGTATGGCCTCCAGGGAATTAGGAGAAGTGACTTTGAATCCTGACTTTGCCACAAATGCCTGTTTGGGGAAGGCTCTTTGCAACTCTCCTCTGCTACCCAACTCAACCTAAGCCCCATGTGGCCCTTCTCCTTTACCTTCCCCTCTCACACCGCACCCCCACTCAAACAGTGAAGAGTTGGGGCACATTCTTTTCTTCACAAATTATATTTACTTGTCTGTCTTTACAAGAAAAACAAAATATCAAGTCTGATAAGCACACAGGAAAAGCTAATGGATCACAAATAGTAACAGCTAAAACTTTTTGCTTAGTAACTGCCAAGCATTTTACAAGCACTATCTCCTTGGATTCCTACAACAATCCTGGGAACTGCATTTTCCAAACAAGGAAATCAAGGTCCTGAGAGGTTAGGTAACTTGCTCAAAGCCGAGCCCAGTGGCTCATGCCTGTAACCCTAGTACTTTGGGAGGTGGAGGCGAGAGGATTACCTGAGGCTCGAGACCAGCCTGGCCAACTTGTCAAGACCTCATTTATGCAATAAATCAAAAAATTAGCTGGGCATGGTGGCATGCACCTGTAGTTCCAGTTTCTTGGAAGGCTGAGCCCAGCAGGTCATGGCTACAGTGGCCTTGAGCATGCCACTGCACTCCAGCCTAGGCTGACAGAGTGAGATTCTAACTAAAAAAAAAAGTAACTTACTCAAAATCATATAGTTACTAAGCAGAAAAGCAAATTTGGAACCACATTGTGTAGTTTGAGAGCCAAAGGTATTATGATGCTATTGGTTTCTATGAACTTCTGATGTGAGCCAAAGGGCATGCTCTCTCCTTGAGAGCTCTAGCAGCCTCCAGCAGCCTCAGTGCAGAGTAGACACCTGCCACAGAAGGCACTGCACACCCACTGGCACACAGAGGCACATACCCCAGGCGGTACTCTGTCTCAGGATGCTTGAGGTGAAAAAGGTGGTCACAGGTAAACTTCTCATGAAGGGCGTAAGTACTGACTTGACAAACAGGGTAGGTTTTTTATTTTTAATAAAGGGAAGAGATTAAATGGCATTATATGAGTATCATGCTGAGATGTAAAGATCCTGGTGCTAGCACTGCTGGTCTTGAACAGGCAGCTCAAATAAACTTAGCATGTGGGTTTTATTGAAGGAATCAACCTGTTGCCAAGTAAAGTGTCTCAAAGAATTGGATGTTGTCAAACTAGCTTAACATCATGAAATGGTACAACTTAGTGAGAGACTCTATAAATCTTGAGGAGCACAACACAGAGCTCTCTCTCCAAAGATTGATTTTGCAAGTGGTTTGGTATCATTTCTGGGCACGCACACACATTGGTAGGTGAAATACTGTAACTAAAATCAGTTTTTTCAGTTAACAAAATTGTGTTTCTACTCTAGTTTCTTTTGAATCATTATATCAATTTTTTAAAACCCCAAAAAATCTCAAACAACCGATGCAATCATGCTAGTCAGTTTTCTTCAAACATCGACTCGACCACCTGGAGACATAGCACACATTCCTGAGCACAGATGCACTAATATTAAAGTAAAACAAAACCAGACCAGTGATTCGGTGCTGAACCCAGAAGATGGGGAGGCTGTAACGATCCTTGCACTGGCCTAGATCCAGCAACCCGGGTATAGAAGAAGGAATGCAGAAGGAAGGAAGGAAGGAAAGGAGGGAAGATGGAAAAGCAGAAACCTTTGAATTAAAGGCAAAAGTAAGAAACCCAAATCTAGTAATATTTGCTCCTGACAAAAGTGTATCAGTTACTCACTTGTCTAATGCTTCCACGTCAAAGCCAAACCTCTTCTCAATAGAGTTTGTTTTCTGCCATGTGCATGATTTGAGGGTGACCGATTCATCTTTGCCCTGGTGGGAATACACAGACTATAAAGAAGAGACCAGAATGTGGGCTCTACTTCTCTCTAGGACAAAAACAACAAGTAACCAGGAGCAATCATTACACCTTCCCAAATCCGAGAATCTACAGCCATATAAGGTGGAAAGTTGATCCTAAACCTTTTCAGGCAAGAGAGTCATGCAGCTAAAATCTGTACACTAAACATCTTTAGCATTGGTGGGTCATGATGGCACAGCACCCATCCATGGCAGATAAACTTGTGTTGATATTATTTTAAACATGTTTAATTTGTAGGTTTGATAAGAGTTTAAAATGGTCTCCTTCCAACTCTGAACTTCTATGATCTTGGGTCAGTCATCACTTCTTCAAGAAGACCTTCCTGGACCAGGTCAAATAATCCTAAGATGTGTTCACATAGCACCATGCACCTCTCCCTCCCTCATAACACTGACTGTAGCTGAAACTATCCATTGATATAGGTGATGGTTAAAATAATATCTCTCTTGTAGTCCACATCTTTAAAATAAAATAAATTACAATAAAATAAATAAAATAAAATGTTTCCCTATTAGACTGTACGCTCCCTGTTTTTGTTCACTCTTGTGTCTTCAACCATGTCCTAGAACAGAGTAGGTGCTCAATAAATATGTTTTAACAGCTTTATTGACACATAACTAAAGTATGATAAACTGAGCATGTTTAAAATGTACAATTTATAAATTTTAACATCTATATACAGTCATGAAACCATCACCACAACCAAGCCAACAAACATTTCCATCACTCTCAAAAGTTTTTTTGTGCTTCCTAGTAAGCCATCCCTTCTACTAGTCCTTCCCCAGGCAGCCAGTGAATCTGCTTTCTGTCACTATAGACTAGTGTGCATATTCAATAATTTCATATAAATGAACCACACACAGTATGTACTCTTTTTTGTCTGGTTTCTTTCACTCAGCATAATTGTTTTATTGCTTTGCAATTCATCCATATTATTGTGCGCATCAAAAGTTTATTTCTTTTTATTGCCGAGTAGTACTCCATTGTACAAATGGAATATGACAATTTCATCTCAGCATTAACTTATTGCCTAGAAATACAGAAGTTGCTGTCCCTGATTTCTTCTCTATCTGTTACTTAAGATATCTGTTAGGGGTTCTGTTTCTCCTACCACTGCCAAACTTAAAAAAAAAAGAAAAACTAGGGGAGAAATCAGCAAGCTCGCCTAGTTTGTTCAATTAATAGGAAATGTGACTACGTAAGGTAAAACTTAACCACCCACTAATATCAGAATAGTATAGAAAGCACAGAAGACTCAGGAGGAAACAGTTTATATCCATAAGTCTTACATCTAGTATCTTTTATTGAATAGCAAAAATTAATGTCTCAGATTGAGAGCAGCTCTTTCTCAAGTTTATAAAACATATGAATGCAAAATCAGAATATAAGGAATTCTGGTATTGTTTGTATCTAACTGTATTTCAGATTTAGTGGCTTTTTAGTCACTTGGAAATAGCTATTTAGCTGTGATTTAGCCATCGTGTGAGATGTCTCAGAGAAACGGGAGGGAACAGGGATCCATAAAGGATCATCACATATAAACAGAGAAAAGAGAAAGATAAGATTCTGTTCCAAGAATAACCATACTATGTCAGGTAAAATCTATAAAGATGATCTGTTCAACTACTGACCATTTTAAAAAAGTGAGGAATATAGATAATCATCACCTAAACAAAAAACGAAAAGTTACAACTGTGATGAATATAAGGGCAGGTTGTGCTACACAAGCGTAAATTAAGGTGATCTGAGCTGGTCAGGAAGATTAGAAAAGGTCTTCTGAAGCTGGGATTAGAAGGATTCATGGGAGATAAAACAAAGATGAAATGAGCCCTGGGATGAGGAGCAGGTAAAAAGGCCTGTGGTTAGGGTCCACAGAGTCATGAAAGATCTTGGAGAAACGGAAGGGAGGCCGATGTGCCTGGAAGCCCAGAGTGAAAGAAAGCAGAATGAGAAAGGTATGAGGGAGGGCAGGGGCCAGACTATGCAGGATTCTGGTCTGTGTCCTGAGAGCAGCAGAAAATAACAAAGGGTTTCAAGCAAGGGAACGGGTGGAATCAGCATTGGGCTGCTCCAGGCCCAAAGAGGGGCCCCATCTCAGAGGACAGGCTGCAGGAAAATGCCTTCATCACACATGGGTCTTGTCTCCAGGGAGATGAAGCAAATCTACTCACAACTCTAAACCTGAAGCTGGGAAAACAGTGGGTACTTTGAAAGGAAAATAAAACCAGATGTGGTGGTGCATGCCTGTAGTCCCAGATACTCAGGAGACTGAGGCAGAAGGATCACCTGAGCCCAGGAGTTCAAGGCTACAATGAGCAATGATCATGCCACTGCAACTCAAGCCTGGGTGACAGAGTGAGACTCCAACTCAAAAAATAAAAAATAAAAATAAAGGAAAATAATCCAAATGAAAGGGACACTGACGGCACAGAAAGTATGTAGAAAAAGCATGTTAGGAGAACACCCAATAATCTATGTTACCTACGTATATATGTTCTATCTACCTCCAGCTTCTGGGAACTTGGTTCAAACACATGTGCAATGTGTAATTCCTCTGTACAAACTGAGAAGACATCCATCACCTATTGACAGCAGTCCTCACATTCCCCCCACCCTAAAGCTGATGAAACAAGAGTGATGCAATGAAAAGTATAATGTTCAGAATCAGGGGATTCAGACTTCAGAGTGAGAGTCTGAGTACCAGGTCTATAATTCATTAGCTGCATGACCTTCGACATCATTTTATCTCACTGAACCTCAATTTCCTTCTTTCTAAAAGAGGAAAATTGGATCAAATATAGGATAATAAAAGGGTGTAGAAAAACATAAAATATAACATAAATGTAAAAAAGTACTAGGAAAAATAATTATTATAATATCAAGGTCCTAATGTAGCACTCATTATATTTCAGGATCTATCACAAGTAGTCTGCATACACTGACTCATATAAACCTCTTAGCAACCCAATGAGATGTTAACATACCCCACTAAAGCTTCTGAAAACTCAATATTCACTATAATTGGTTTCCACCCTTCACTTTCAAGTATGCTAAGAAACGAATAGAGAAAATACCAGAGAGTTCTTCAGTATAGTTTTGAGAATGCACATGATAAAAAGTCCCAAAATAGACTGTGTAAGAGAACAATTCAGTGAAGTTGATT
>NW_007249700.1:0-2118 GCF_000164805.1 Carlito syrichta | reverse complement strand
CGTGAGCTACTAGTCAGCTTTCTAATTTAGTCAACTGGTTAGGACATCTAACTTGCTAGTTAGCTAACAGGTTAAGTCAGCAGGTTGTGTCAGGTCTTTAGATAGTTAACTGAAGAGATAAGTCAGCTGGTTGAGTCAGCTAGGTAACTAGTTAGCAAACGGGTTGTGTCAGCTTGTTGAGTAAGCTAGCTATCTAGTTAGCTAACAAATTAAGTCAACAGGATGAGTCAGCTAGCTAGCTAATTAACTAATGAGTTAAGGCAACTGGTTGTGTCAGCTATTTAGCACGTTAGCTAATGAGTTAAGTCAGATAATTAAGTCACCTAGCTAGCATGTTAGATAACGAGTAAGCTAACTAATTAGGTAGCTACTGAAGTCAGCTAACTAGATATGTTGCTAACTATTTAAGTCAGCTTGCTAGCTGGTATCTAGCAAGTTAGCTAACTATTTAAGTCACCTAGCAAGCTATATGGCTAGCTATTTAGCAAACTATTTAAGTCAGATGTCTAGCTAGATAGCTTGCTAGTTAAGTCAGCTAGTTAAGTCAGCTGGCTAGGCAGCTGGCTTGCTATATAGTGAGCTAGTTTAGTCAGTGGGTTAGACAGCTGGATATCTGGTTAATTCAGCTAGTTAAGAGTACTGGCTAGTCCACTGGCAAGGTAGGTAGCTAGTTAGCTAAGTCAGCTAGATAGCTAAATGGCTACTGGTGATGTCAGTGAGTTAAGTCAGCTGGATAGCCAACTAGCTAGCTGGTTAAGTCAGCTAGTTTAGTCAGCTGTCTAGCAAGCTGGCTTGGTGGGTAGCTAGCTAGATAAGTCAGATTGCTAGCAAGCAGGCTGGCTGTTCAATTCACCTAGTTAAGTCAGCTGGTTAGGCTGATGGCTAAGTAGGTGGCTAGCTAGTTAAGTGAGCTGGCTAGCCAGTTTGCTGTCTTAAGTAATCTAGGTAATTCAGATGGCTAGACAGCTGGCTAGATAGGTAGCCTATTGGTTAAGTCAGCTGGCTAGCCAGCTAGTTAGCTGGGTAGAGATCTTGTTAAGTCAGCTGTCTAGCAAACTGACTAACTAGTTACATCAGCTAGTTGAGGCAGCTGGCTACCCAGCTGGATAGCTGGTTAAGTCAACTAGTTAAGTCAGCTGGCTTGCCAGCTAGCTAGCTAGGTATCAAGCTAGTTAAGTCTGCTGACTTGCCAGCTGGCTAACTAGTTGAGTCAGGTAGTTAATTCAGCTGTCTTCTCAGCTGTCCAGCTAGGTAGCTAGCTAGTTGAGTTGGCTGGAGAGCTGGTTAGCTGGATAATTAAACTCGTTAATTCAACTGGCTAGCTAGCTGACTAGTTAGTTAAATCAGCTAGTTAAGTCAACTAGCCAACAAGCTGGCTAACTAGATTGCTAGCTAGATTAGTCAGCTAGTAAAGTCAGCTGGCTAGCTAGGTATTCAGCTAGTTAAGTCAGCTAGTTAAGCCAGTGGGTTAGCAGGTTAAGCCAGTTAGTTTAGTCAGCTGGCTAGCCAGCTGCCTATCAGGGCTGATAACTATTTAAGTCAGCTGTCTAGCCAGCTGGCTTACCAGCTTGCTAGGTAGTTAATTTACCTACTTAAGTCAGTTGGATATACAGCTCGCTAGCTAGTTAAAAAGTTAGTTAAGTCAAATGGCTAGAGAGCTGGGTAGCTAGTTATTTCAGCTAATTAAGTCAGTTGGCTGGCAAGGTAGATAGTTAAGTCATCTAGCTGTCAGCTAGCTAGCTAATTAAGTCAGTTGGTTAAGTTGGCTAACTAGCTAGATATCTAGGTAGGTAGATAGCTATTTATTTCTGGTAGTAATGTCAGCTGGCTATCTAGGTAGCTAACTACTTTAGTCAGATAGTTATGCCAGCTTCCTAGTTAGTTAAGTTAGCTTGTTAAGTCAACTGGCTAGCCAGCTAGCTACATAGAGAGCTATTTATGTCAGCTGGCTAGCCAGATGGCTAACTAGTTAAGTCAGCTAGTTGAGTCAGCTGGCTAGCCAGCTGGCTAACTGGTTAAGACAAATATTTAAGTCAAATGGCTGGCCAGCTGATTAAGCTAGTTAAGTCAGCTAGTTATTCAGCTGGTTTCCCAGCTGGATAGCTATGTAGCTAGCTA
>NW_007249699.1:3494-8105 GCF_000164805.1 Carlito syrichta | reverse complement strand
GCAGTTTTTTTTGAGTTGGAGTCTCACTCTGTCGCCCAGACTGGAGTGCAGTGGCCGCTCCCGGCCACCGCAGCCTCAACCTGCTGGGCTCCGGCAATCCTTCCACCTCAGCCTTCCGAGTAGCCAGAATTACAGGCGTGCGCTACCACGCCTGGCTGATTTTTTGATTTATTGTAGAGATGAGGTGTCACTGCCCAGGCGGGTCTCGAACCCACGGGCTCAGGCAATCCACTCACCTCAGCCTCCCAAAGGCGCGGGATTACAGGCTGAGCCACTGAGCCCGGCTAAGTGATCATTTTCATTAGCTAGATAACCAATATTATTTAAGCAGTTTTAGTTACATCTTCAGGCCAAAAGCTTTCTTTCAAAATTTACTAATTCGAGTTGTAGTTTTCTCACTACAAAACATGTTTTTCTTGGCCTCACTCACTTAAATTTCTACTTCATTCCATTCATTTTCATCAAGAAGTTTTTCTAAGGAATGACTGTTTCTGGATTATGGTCCATTAATGTCCATATATCCCTAATCTTCTAGGTGAGATTAACACTTTTTATAGAAGAACTACTGAGAGAAATGGAGTATTTCACTCTACTCTGTTCAACTTTAATTTCTCTTAGTTGCATTTTAGTTTTCGAGATGGGTGCATTATTTTGCCTACCACCTGGTGTACCATTTTGTATTCCCACCATCAGCACAGAAGAGTTCTAGTGCTTCCGCATATTTGTCAGTACTGGGTATTGTGTCAGCTCTTCCGCCTGGGATGTAGAGGGATATCCATGTGAGAAGCATAGCAAGAGACCTAGGGCCCGTGTCCACGAGCAGATGTCACTGACCAGTGTAGCATAGTCCTGGTCCAGTAGGACAGATGTTCAGAAAGAGCTGCTCATTTGCTTTTGGTTGATCAGGCTTCCGACCTTCAAAGTATATAGATCTGTGTAATGGATGTACCCCAAGTCTTCTTGTGGGCATGAGGGCTCTTCTCAGGGACCACAGTGAGAATAACTTCCAGAGCCCGTGCATGGAGTCTCTTGTTTCAGGGACAACAGCGGATGAAGCTTTCATGTTGTGGTGACTAGGGAACAACAGGAGCCATTGCTGGAGCAATTCTAGGTGGGCGGCATAGCAAGGGACCAAGGGACATCATCTGAGAGCCCATGACAGGAAGCAGATGTGACTAAGCAGTCTTAGGTAGTACTGTGTCCAATAAGATAGGTGTTCATTGAGTGCTGCTTGCTTGCTTTTTACTTGACCATTTTTCTGACTGTCAGGGAATAGTTCTGTGTGACAAATGTGCCCAAATTCCTCGGCTGTGGGTGGCATCACTTCTGTCAGGGATCACACTGGGAAAGGCTTCCAGGACCTGTGTGTGAAGACTTTTAATTCAAGGAACACAGTGAATTCAGTGCCTATGTTATAGTGAAAAGGGAACAGCAGGAGTCGTCACTGGAGCAGCTGGGTCTGAGAAGTGTAATAAGGGACCGAGGTACACCGTCCAAAAGCCCAAGTCTGGGAGCACATGTGACTGAGCTGTTTAGGGTAGTCTGTCACCACTAGGGCAAATGCTCAGGAAGTGCTGCTTGTTTGCTACTGACTGATCAGTTTTCTGACTGTCAGGGTAGGTTTCTATGTCACAGATGTCCCCAAAATCCTCCGCTGTGGGTGGGGTCTCTTCTGTCAGGTTTCACACTGTGAAAGTCTTCAAGAGTCCATACATGAGGGCTCTTCTTTGGGACCTGTTGTGTGAGCAGCTTCCATGTCATCGTAATAAACAATGGAAGGAGCCATCACTGGAACAATTTTGGCTGAGAAGCATTGAAAATGTCCAGGAGCTCATGTCTGAGAGCCTATGTGACTGAGCAGTCTGGAGTAGAGCCAGTCCATTAGGGTAGACGTTCAGGAAGTACTACTTGCTTGCTTTTGGATGGTCAGTTTTCTGACCTTCAGGGTAGAGTTCTGTGTATCAGTGTCCTGAAGTTCTCTGGCTGTGATGCTGCCTTATTTCTCAGGGTTTTTGGTAGTGCCTGAACTTAGCTGGGTGATGCTTGCTGGAGGTTTCTCCTGGTGTGGAAGCCATGACTTCTCCGGGCCTGAGGTCCAAATGGAGCACTCCCCGAGGCTGGCAGTTTGTGGTGGCTGTTGGCTCAGAAATCGGCCACAGATGCTGGTTGGAGCCCTTCCTGGAACACCATTCTATGTGGCCTGGCCGATCACAGCATGGTGATGCCTTCTGGGAGGCTGGATCCCAAGAGCTAGTGTGTCAGGACAGCACTATCTTCTCCCTTTAGAATATGGCTTTGAAGTTTCAGTAAGAGGGTCAGGGTAGACAGAGGCCACAGGAGTATTCATCCATGGCCTGGTGCTGTCATTGGATTGTGGGAAGTAAGGAAATGTGTCTTAATACCCATTCTGGGTAGGTGAACAGTAGGTACTCAGGGTATGGTCTTGCTCCCCATTCATGAACTCAATAATTATTAAGTGCTTATGTGTACGAAATAATATGCTGTGTTCTTTGCAACTACAAGATGAAATGGAACTTGGGTCCTGCCTTCAAAAATGTTACATCTTGGTGGGTGGACTGCAAAGGAGGGATGGTAAGAGAAGGCACATGGATGCTGGCACTTCATGTGCGTGAGGACCTTAAGAGACAGAGGGAAGGACCCCGATATTAAATAAAGAGGGGAAAGGACAGTGAGATACAGACGCTGATGGAATTCAGAGAAAAGATTCATTTCAGTGTGTGTGTGTGTGTGTGTGTGTGTGTGTGTGTGTGTGTGTGTGTGAGAGAGAGAGAGAGAGAGAGAGAGAGAGAGAGAGAGACTTGGGATATGGGGAGCAATTGAAGCAGCCTCCTTTCCTTGTCTTTGTATTCCCCCAAAACTCTAGCAAGATACTGGGTACAAAGATGCTTTAAAGTGTTGGTTGTTTGTGAACACACGCCTGATAGGATAACATGCTCCATAGATGGGGAGGTTATCATATTCATGGCTCTTTCATTCAGCAAATTTTGCGTCCTTCCCCATCTTCCAGGTGCTAGAGATTCGGAGATAGGACGAGAGCTTTGAGAGCAAGGTTCTATGAACAGACCCAAAGCTGGGCACTGTGACTTATGCCTGTAATGTCAGCTACTTGCGAGGCTGAAGCAGGAGAACTGCTTGAGCCCAGAGGTTCGAAATCAGCCTGAGCCACGTAGCAAGACTCCATTTCTAAAAAAACAACAAGTGAACAGCCCCCAGCAGTAGCTTGTGGGGCAGTTTCAGTCTTGGCAAAGGCAAATGCTGTGAGAGAATGTGGGAGTTGGTCAATCATTCCTTCTGCAGATTGTTTTGTGGCCTACTCTGCCAGGCTCTGGGCACACAGAGAGGAGCCACAGGGAGGGCTTTGCCCTCTAGAATCAACATAATCTAGAACATGAGTTCTCAAGGTGTGGGGCCTGCATCAATAGCATCACTATTATTAGGAAAGTCAGACCTATTCCATCAGAAGCTCTGGGATGACATCCGGCAGTGTGTTTTCACAAGCCTTCCAGGTACTTCTGTGCAGACTCAAGGGGGAGCAATGAACTAGGATGGCTCTCAGGCCTGGCTGCACATTAGACCACACCTGACACTGACTTGCTCAGAACATCAAGGAACACTCAGGCATCCACAGTTTTTAAAGCTCCCAAGGTGAATCCATTGTGCAGTCAAAGTTTGGAAGGAGTTGTCTCCATGTGCTAAACAGGTCATCACAGCACAAGCAGAAGTCAGGGCTGCAAGGGAAAGTGTCAGTGCCTGGAAGTCCACTGAGCAAAGGGCAGTAGGCAACACCTGAAGAAGTCCTCATTGGATTTCCCATTAGATGAGCTTGTCCCTCCTGGTTTCCTTTCTTTTTTTTTTTAGTTGAAGTCTCACTCTGTCACCCAGACTGGAGTGCAGTGGCCGCTCCCGGCCACTGAAGCCTCGACCTGCTGGGCTCCGGCGATCTTTCCGCCTCAGTCTTCCGAGTAGCCAGAATTACAGGCACGTGCTACCATGCCCGGTTGATTTTTTGATTTATTGTAGAGATGAGGTCTTGCCAAGTTACCCAGGCGGGTCTCAAATCCGCGGACTCAGGCAATCCACTGAATTCAGTCTCCCAAAGCGCAGAATTACAGGCTGAGCCACCGAGCCCGCCTCTGGTTTCCTTTCTTCTTTTTCCTAAACATTGCAGTTACACAGATGTGTGATTGACAAGGTTATTTTAAAAAATGTTTAAATTTGACTATGCACACTTAATTTTTTGAAGAAGAACATAGCTGGCTTCCCTTTAAAACTTTGTGTTTTGATAGTGGTTCTCAGCAGTAGCATGAATACTTGAGTGACATCAGCTCATTAATCATGAGGAAACTGCTTCAGGCTAATAAAATTCATTTTGAAATTAGTTGGTAAAATGTGTTGCTGCAGCCCAGGGATAACGGGTAGCTACTATAAGTAAGAGTAAATTAGTGAGCCGGGCTCGGTGGTTCAGCCTGTAATCCCGCACTTTGGGAGACTGAAGTGAGTGGATTGCCTGAGCCTGTGGATTCGAGACCTGCCTGGGCAACTTGGCGAGACCTCATCTCTACAATAAATCAAAAAGTAGCCTGGCGTGGT
>NW_007249699.1:0-3371 GCF_000164805.1 Carlito syrichta | reverse complement strand
TTGAAGGATGAGATTTCATGCTCTCCTGTTAACATAAAATAGTTGCCGGGCTGCTCAATATTGCTGCATTATTCTAATTTCGCATAAGAATGAATTGCCCAAGAAAATACCTTCATTTCAAGGGTTCACACTTACCTGATGCTGTTGCCCTGAAAACCACTATAGCATCAACAGTGGGGAAGGAGTGACTCTCACATGGGCACTCCTTGTCGTTCTTCTGAGTGGGGAACCTCTGAGAAGGTGTTTTCTCTTGTCTTGGGGTCCCTCCCAAATCCAAAGTTACCCATTGGGTCAGATTTTGCTTATTTATTTATATTTTGAAAGTTGACAGTTGGAGGTGGGGCATTCTCACTATATCACCTAAGCAGTTATACCGGGGTGTGTTCATGGCTCACTGCAGTCACGAACTTCTGATCTCAGGCAATCCTCCCACCTCAGCCTCCCCAGGATCTGGAACTGCAGGCATGTGCCACCATGCCTGGCTTGTTTATTTTTATTCTTAGTAGGGACAGGGTTCACCATGCTGCTCAGGCTGCTCACATTTTGTCGGTGACCTGCACTGACCAAGGGGGGGTTAGGACCGCACCGGTGAATCAGAACGGAGAGAAGAAACCACACGGAGGCAGCTCTTCTGGGAACAGTCTGGCCAAGACTGAAGCCAATTTTATTCAAACTTTTTCCAACTTATATACCATTTTCTATACTCACCAGCAGTGTGACAATTACTTGCTGGGGGCGTACAAGTTCATTGATGTGTAACACGCTTTACAAATCATGTACCATCACAAGACTTTCAAGTTCCCAGTGAACAATTACAATTCCATGATGTATGAATCACAGGTGCACAATTTCAATACAGATTGTTCAAGATGTTTTCCACAATGTTCAATAAATCATTCATATTATACTTTATGTTCTAAACCCTGATTAAAAAACTTTCCAAGTTAACTCTAAGTTCAATCCAATTTTACTAACTTTTAATATTTTTGATGATTAATATTATTAACTTAACACTATACTATAATTTATAAGTTTACTTAAATGACTTAATTTTATTACCTTAATTTTATACTATTTATTTTTATAATTCTTATAACCTACTACATTTCTATACTGCCCTATGATTGTATATTAATTACCTATGAACTTATCCTTAACCTAATATTTTATCACAACTTCTATAAATTTCAAATATCTAAACTATTGTCTTTTATACTTTATTAATTACTTATCTTATAATATCATGTCTAAATTCTAATACAACTATTATCCTACTATAATCTATTACAAACCTTATCATTAGTACTAATAAGTATAAAAATTATGAACTTACTCTATGTTTTATAAAACTTAATTCAATGACATTTTAACCTAAAACCTAAATCTGATTGCCTATTACGTGGAAACTACCTACGTCTTAAAACCTACCATGCCACTTAAAACAATGAACTGCACAGTTGCCATGACGACAGCCGGGGACTGAAGCAAGCTGAAAGTTACTGTATGTACAAAAACCAAGAACTTTCTGCTTGACCAAAGGCAACATAATAAAACTATTATCACAGTTATAACGTCTAATCTTAACCCCAAGTGAAACTACATACTGGAACAAAAGCTAATCAATCAGTTTACCAGGAAATAACAGCTAAAAATCTTAAGAAGAAAAACAGTTTAGAAAGAAAAAGAGATATAAAATAATTCTGCTGTGCATTTTTCATAGGATATAATAAGATTTTATTTTAGACTGTCACTTCCTAATATTGAAAATTCTGTTGTCTTATAATACACTGGTTACTATTCATATGTACACACTTGATGTTATATCCTTGTCTCAGAGGCGACCTTCTGAATAGGCCTTCATAGGCCTCATCTGTGTGGTTACATATGTTGGCTCCCAACAACATTTTACATAATTAGCAATGAAACTGGTACGAGTGTGAAAGCCTCTACATAGATGAGTGCGCATAGGACTGATCTGGGTCGATCTGTGTGTACGAGTAGGTGAGTGAATGTCCAACTGAGGGGAGACTAGGGAGCAAGTGTCATAGGCCCCGCTGCTGAAGCAGTCAAAATTTGCTGCTGTTTTGAATTTGGCACCTGTCACACACAGAAGGATCTGACTTTCCCAGGGAACCTCTCAGGAAAAGGCAGTGGAGATCAACAGCTTCTTGATGCCTGGCACCCAGCTCACCCCACCGCCTGCAGCCAATGCCTGGCACTGCCAGAAGGGATGCAGAGAAGGCAGGGAGGAAATCTGAAACTGAGTCTCGCCAGAGGATGAGACACCGGTGGATGCCATTCTGGTACCACATTCTCTGTCCCAAGCCTGGTGGGGACGTTCTCTAGCTCCCCTGATTCTGGGAAACCAGCATTCAATGATGTCTGCGCCCCTCTGGGATCATCATTTTTTGCCCAGAGAGTATAGTCCAAATGCACCATATTGGAGAGGCAGAAGTCCCACACCCCACACTGTATCAAGCATGGGAATGTGTAGTCAGAGAGAGAACACAGTGTTGGGGTGAGTTCTGGAGGCGCCTCTCTTCCTCCCTGCAGTCAGTGGGGCATGTCATTAAAAAAAGGGGGGGATCTGAAGTTCCAGAAATGACCACAAGAGAGAGTGTTTTGTTTTTTGAGGGAGGGTACATCTTTGATTTTGCTGTTTGTTTTTGCTTTGTTGTTCTCTTTAACTGTTTATCTATTTGTGTGTCTATCTGTTTTGCTTCTTCTCCTTCTTTCTCTTCATCTCCTTTTCATCTTCCTTCTTTCTTCTTCTGCTCTTTTTCTTCTCTGATTTTGGTTTCAGGGGTCATACATAAACCCCCGCCACTTTGATAGATTGTAAGGTGGTGGCAAGTAGGTACCAGGATTCCCATCCACTAGTCAGTGGATACTGTGATCTTCAAATTGCTCATAAACCACAGCTCTCTCCATTACACCTTGCAAATATCAAAACTGCAATAAAAGGAGCACAGACCCACACCCCCAGTCTGGCTTCAAAACTGAACAAATCCAGAGGATCTATACAAGGAAGAACAGGGAATTGAGCAAACAGAAGTGACATCTATCTCCCTTTCACTGCACAATGGAATTAAAGAGGGTGGAGAAAAGGGGGGACACCATAACAACCATAAGAAATGAAGAAAACCAAAGGAAGAACACAGCTACCCTCCAGACCTCTAGGAAGACACTGCCTGAGAACACGGACTTGGGAACTCAAACAATGAAGAGCCCCTAGAAAAACTGGCCTCAAGCCACAAACCCAAATGTCAAGATATGAAGAGAAAGAATGAATAGAAACGAGGAGAGAAAAGAGGAAAGATTGAAAGGAGTTGATAACTGAGGTGATGGCAATAAAGAATACAGTAAAGACA
>NW_007249698.1:629167-629787 GCF_000164805.1 Carlito syrichta | reverse complement strand
GATTCCAGAAGCAAAACCTCAATTTCTCAATCAACTCATCTTCGACAAAGCCTCTACCACTTACAACTGGGGAAAGCAGAACCTATTCAGTAAATGGTGCTGGGAAAACTGGGTGACCACATGCAGAAGATTGAAACAGGACCCCTACCTATCCCCATATATAAAAATTAACTCCAAATGGATCAGAGACCTAAATGTAAAACCTCAAACCATAAGAACTTAGAAAATGAAGGATATACCCTCATGGAAATTGGAACTGGCATCCAATTCCTGAATAAAACCTGAAACCCATAGGCCATAAGGGATAAAATAGACAAGTGGGATCTCATTAAACTGACAAGCTTCTGCAAAGCCAAAGAAACCATTAAGAGAGCAAGGAGACCACCTACAGACTGGGAAAAAGTGTTTGCCAACTCCAGGTCTGACAAAGGTTTAACATCTTGTATCTATAAGGAACTCAAACATGCTGAAAAGAAAAAACACACAACCCCATTATAAAATGGGCAAAAGATAGGAACAGATACTTCACAAAAGAAGACATCCGAGCAGCCAACAAACAAGAAGAAATGCTCAACCTCACTAATCATCAGGGAGATGCAAATCAAAACCACACTGAGATA
>NW_007249698.1:610971-628766 GCF_000164805.1 Carlito syrichta | reverse complement strand
ATCTGTCTGGGGACAGGGAGACACCTGTTATCAACAAGGGGGCCTAAATGAAGCATATTTGTATACCTAACCCTTAACTGTACTCCATAACATCATAATAAAAAATATTGATAAAAAAAACTAAAAAAAAAAGACAAGAACCATATGATTATATTATTAATGTTGAAAAGGCTTTCAACAAAATTCAGCATCCATTCTTGAAAAAAACTCTTAAACACCTTTTATTTTCATTTATTTTTTTTCTATGTATAGAGGAAACATACTTCAGAATAGTAAAGGCTACTTACAATAAACCCACAGTCAATAAATTACTAAATGGACAGAAATTAGAAGCATTTCCCCTGAAAACCAGAGCAAGACAAGACTGATCACTCTGACTCTTCCTTTTCAACAGTGTGTTAGAAGTCCTAGCTACAGCAATCAGACAAGAGAAGGATATTAGAGGTTCCCAAATAGGAAAAGAGGGAGTTCAGCAATCCTTCTTTGTGAATGATATGGTCCTATACCTGAAAAACCCAAGGGAATCTGTCAAAAAACTTCTTTGCACTGATAAAAAATTTTGACAAAATCTACGGTATAAAATCAACATGCAAAAGACAGTCACATTTTTATACACCAACAACAAACAGAGAACCAAATAAAAATTACAATCCCACAGTAAAAGAAGAAATACCTTGGCATCTTCCTAATCAGAGAAATGAAAGACCTTACAATGAAAACTACAAAATATTGCTCAAAGACATCAAAGAAGACTCAAACAAATGGAAAAATATTCCATGCTCATGAATTGGAAGAATCAACATTGTTAAGATGTCCATCTTACTTGAGGCAATCTATAGATTCAACGCAATACCCATTAAATTACCACCATCATTCTTCTCAGACCTGAAAATGACAATACAGAAGTTCATGTGGAAACATAAATGATCACAAGCAGTCAAAACAATCCTCAGCAAAAGGAACAAAGTGGGAGGAATCACACTTTCCAGACTTTAAACTTATTTATAAGACTGCAATAACCATTATAAACCTGATATTGGTAGAAGAACAGGCATATAGACCAGTGGAACAGGATTGAAATTCCTGAAGCAAAACCTCAATTTCTCAACCAACTCATCTTCAACAAAGCCTCCAGTAACAACCACTAGGGAGAGGAGAACCTGTTCCATAAACGGTGCTGGGAAAACTGGCTGATCATATGCAGAAGAATGAAACAGGACCTCTATCAATCATTATACACAAAAATCAGTTTTAAATGAGTAAAAGGCCTAAATGTGAAGCTTAAAATTATAAGACTCTTAAAAAATACAGGAGACACCCTTACAGAAATTGGAATAGGTGACCAATTCTTGACCAAAACCCCAAGTGCCCACACCATAAGAGATAAGATAGACAAATGGGACTTCATCAAACTGAAAAGCTTCTATAAAGCAAAAGAAACTATCAAGAAAACAGGGAGACAGCCCACAGAATTGGAAAAAATATTTGCCAACTGTATATTAAAAAGTAGGCAAAAAACATGAATAGACACTTCTCAAAAGAAGACATAAGAGCAACCAGCAGACACATAAAAAATGCTCAGTTTCACTAATCACCAGAGAAATCAAAATCAAAACCACATTGTGATACCACCTAATTCCAGTAAGAATTGCCCTCATTAATAAAACAAAAAACAGCAGATGCTGGCGAGGATGTGGAGAAAAGGGAATGCTTCTACAGTGTTGGTGGGAGTGTAAACTAGTTCAACTTTTATGGGATACAGTGTGATGATTCCCAAAAGAACTAGAAATTGACCTTCCATATGACCTAGCAATCGTCTTTCTGGGAATACACCCAGAGAAACTTGAATCATTCTGCAAAAAAGATACCTGCACATGCATTATTATTTTAGCACTATTCACAATAGTAGAAACATGGAACCAACTGTGTTACTCATCAAAACTTAACTGGATTTAAAAAATGTGGTACATATGCATGGTATATTACACAGCCATAAAGAAAAGGAAAACTATGGATTTCACAGCAACTTGGATGGATTTGGAGTCTATCATATTCAGTGATCTTTCATAGAAACGAAGAACTGAGTACCACATGTTCTCACTCATAAGTGGATCCTGAACATTTATCATACTATATTGGCAATAGCGGGAAACTGCTGGGGAAGTGATGGCACATAAAATTAGCAGCTGGTGGTTGATCCTAATCCAGGCAAGGTGAGGCCCGGTGGGAGGCCCAAACTTCACCTGTGCCTAGACTACTTGTGTATCCAATCCCGATTTGTACTCTGCATCTTTAAAATTAAAAAAAAAAAAGTCACATGATGAACTCCAATTGCTACGACTGATTACCTTCTCACATTCAATTACTCATTCAGCCATTTTGATTTTTAGTGTAAGATGTACTGAAGTAAAACACATATATAGAAGTATACTAAACAAAAGTGTGTATCTAGATTAATTTTCACGAAGTGAACACATCAGTGTAACCAGAGCCCAGATCAAGATATGGCACAAGAACAGCCGTCCAAAAGCAGTCTCGAGAACTCTTATTCTTATTTCCCATCAAAGGTAACCATAAACCTGACTTCTAGTACCTATTTAAACAATAGATTAAATTGCTTGTGAACTTGACATAAATGAAATCATACAGTAGGTACTGTTTTATGCCCAGTTTCTTTTGGAGAATATTGTACTTGTGAGATTTACCTATATTGTTGCATTTGAGCAGTGAAATTATATTTTAATTTCTGCATGGTAATCCATTGTATAACAATACCATAATTTATCTACTCTATTAGCATGGGCATTTGATTGTTTCCAGTTTTTTACTCTTTCTGATAAATGTTATTTTATTTATTTTATACATGTCTTTTGGTGGTTTTCGGTAAACACAAAAGGTATATAGCTGGAGATAGAATTGCTGGGTCAAATATTATTGATTCTATTTTCTAAATAGTTCATCAATACACCCTCTTCAAATTTAGTTCCACTTCCTAAATTCAAGCTTGGATAATGTCTGATTCAGCTAGGAACTCAGCCTCAGAATTGGTCTGTCTGCTTCACCACTAGCATCCATTTTGACCAATTTTGGCAGAACAATCTGTATAACACACAATTTTCATCATGTCTTTAATTGCTTAAAAATGTTTTACAAATTCCCTGTTACTTAAAGAATAAAATTGAAGTTTTATACCTAGCATACAATTTAGCATCCCGGCAGTGCTAATTTTTCAGCCTCTTAACCCCCAGTTCTTATTATTATAGATAGTATTTTATTTCAATGATCTAGAATTTTGACATAGTAGTCAACAAACACCTTAATTTGAGTGCAGCAGTTATTTTTCACTGTTGATTTTAGGGAAATTTTATTTGGCCTAGAGATCACTCCCACTGAGTTTTAGCCTTATGCTGATCCTTTACTGATTAAAAAAACCAGATTTTGATATTTGCTATGATCTGAATATGTCCCCCCAGATTCATGTGTTGGACACTTAATCCCCAGTACAACAATGTGGAGTGTTGGGACTTCATGAGAGATGCTTAGTTCCTGATGGCTTTGTTCTCATGAATGGATTAATGCCATGATAAAAAGGGTTTGTGAGAGTGGACGTGCCCCTTTTTGCATTCACTATGTGAGGGACAAGCAACAAAACCCTCATAAGATATCTGTGTCTTGATCTTCTACTTCCCAGCCTCAAGAACTGGAAAACAAACAAAAAACATTTTTCCTATTCTTCCTAAATTACCCAGTCTCAGATATTTGGTTATAATGGTGCAAAACAGACCAAGACAGTATTCCTTGGGCTGTTTAACAAATATTGTTGGAGATCCTAGTATTTTAATTTGAATTATAGAAGACCCAGAATGCTTTATTTACCCTTCAGAAGGAGAACAATCTAGGGAGTCCTGGTAGTCTAGGTACCCAGGCAGGATTAAGTTGAATAGGTTGTAGAATTACATAAGATTCTATGAAGGAGGGCTGACAAATAATTATTAGAAAATCATTTAAGAGAGAAGTGATTGGGGTTGAGAAATAAAAGAGACAATAAGAGTCTGTCTCTTTCTTAAACTTCCAGAACTATTTGTTCTATTTGTGGGGTCCTTTTTCTCAGGTAGCAGGGACTGGAAGGCAAAAATCTTGGTTATTTATGATGAAAATGTTTCATGGCAAACTAGAATTTTGGTAACAACTGAACTGGGAAAAACTGAAGTGAGTCAAGACTTGAAATTTATCTATACAGTGGAGAAACAGCAATTATAATAGAATAAGTAGAACACTTTAGTGAGATCAATTAAAACAGAGAACAATAAGATAACATTTGTCCTGGTGAGCAATTTATCAAATTTTCAGTGCTGGGAAAAAAGAAAAAAGTAACTAAGTTAAAAACTAAAAGAACAAAGAGCCATGAACCCAAGTTAAAAAAAAAAAGTTAGAAAATAGAAATTTAGAATGTAATTAGCTTGAATGTCTAAATACATTTTTTTTTTTTTTAGTTGGAGTCTCACTCTGTCACCCATACTCAGTGCAGTGGCCACTCCTAGTCACCGCAGCCTCGACCTGCTGGGCTCTGGCGATCCTTCTGCCTCAGTCTTCCAAGTAACTGGAGCTACAGGCGTGTACTACCACAATGGCTAATTTTTTGATTTTATTGTAGAGATGAGGTCTCGCCAAGTTGCCCAGGCGGGTCTTGAACCCTCAGGCTCAGGCAATCCACTCACCTCAGCCTCCCAAAGCGTGGGATTACAGGCTGAGCCACAGAGCCCGGCTTAAATACAATTTCTTACAGAGTAAAATGCTGTTTGAATATGTTTTTAAGATATTCTCTTGCCTAAGACCTTAACTAAACTAAGTAATGGGGAATTTCTGAATCTGTAGATTAGGAAAACATAAATGACTGACTAAAATGTTACGTGGTAGTTCTCAGAAATAGAGACACATCTATAAAATAATACCTGGTGGTTATTTTCTAGGATTCCAGACCATTTTCTATAGTGTAAGTCTCTATTTTTTGTTTGTGGACAGAGGAAAATCTTAATATTACAACACTATAGAAATTGTTACTGAATTATTAGGGTGTTAGAATATGGTAGGCTCTAGGTAAGTCGTTGGTCAGCAAATACTTGTAAAATTTTCATTCAAGAACCATGCTTAATTCTTATTATAATTCAGAATTCTGGGCCTTTTCTCAGACCTAATTTATCTGAGAATTTCCAGAGAATGGAGGAGAAAGGATAGGAGTCAGAAAATTACATTATAAAATAAGCAGCCCAGATGATTCTTTTGTATAAGAAAATTTGAAAAACACTTTTAGATAGGGGTCAAAATGTGATAGAAATGGCCCAAAATGAGCAATTGGTTTACATGTAGTAGAGGGCAGACCTGAATGAGTCAAAGTTAAATTCTTAGAAGGGATTAAGAAATTAGTATCCTATGGACCAGAATACATGACTGATGTATAGCTCATATCAGAAAAATAAATTGAAAGTCAAACAGAAGTAGGATACCATGAAGAGATCTGATTCAATATAATGAAGAGGATTTTACTCAGAGGTAGAATTGCTTTCTCAAAGAGTTACTTCAAAGGGGAATTTGGGTTACAAGTTTTATTTTATTTTATTTTGAAGCTGTGGGGTTCAAGTGGGGAGCAAAGGGAGGCCCAAATTTTATCTGGGTTTGTTTTAACAAGCATGGGCATATTTTCAGTTGGAACTCAGTTTAATAAAGGACTCTCACTCTTTTTTTGCCCCTAAGACCCTGAAGAATCCTCCTAATTCTTTCAAGAGCTTGTGACACTCTATTTGTAGGGAGGGCTGTGCCTGTATCCTGCCTGTGTCCTGGCTGTGCCTGTATCTCAGCAAGAACGACTCCGTTCCCAAAGGTGACTCTTTTGTTATGGACTTTGCTTCACAGTCTGGTTCATTGTGCGTATGAGTATGAGTGCGTGCGTGTGTGTGTGTGTGTCTGTGTGTGTGTGTATGTGAATTTCCCAACGACTTTTCTTGTCCATAGTTATGGATCTTGTTAGGGTTTGAAGTCCTGACAATAATGTTATGTATTAATGTTTATTCATAGCAGTTGATATTTTTCATAATGATAAGAAAAAAGCATCTTTACTAAGAATTTGTTATATACTCTATAATAAAGATAAAGATCTTGAAAAAAGGGAGAATTATTTTCTTCCAATAAATATTAGGGTTTTTTTCCAGGGTTCTGTCCTTTTTCTCCAGGTCTTGCTTGTAAATCTTCACTTTCCTTTTTCTTTTTTCTCCACATTCTTTTTCCACATAATTGACTTTTATAGTAGTCACTATTATTAAAAAATTATGTGCATTTGTTTCCTGGAAGCAAAGATTTAATCAACTAATGATTAATAAAACCTTAATGCTATATAAAGATAAAAACACATCATAATCATATTTAGAAAATTACTCTCATCAAGAATATAAATGTCAGTTTACTTCATTATTTCTGGCTTTATTATCTAAATTCCCCTGCTCAGAAAAGTTTATCATACCAACTATAATTACCATAGAAGTTTTTAAAATGTTTGCTTTTAAATAATTATTTTCAAGAATACAAAATAAAAATGACCAGCTTCAACCTCTATTTTGTAGTTAATAGAGCAGTTCCTATCAGTTACCACTGGGAGGTAGCACATGTATGGTGTTTTCATTATTTTACATGTAAAGTTATATATAAACTATGAGTTTATATTATCTGAAGTTAATGATTGTATTCTTATTGTTTGCGTAAAATTTGTGTTACCATAGATACTTAATGATTATGGTTAAACTGACGAACAGCAAAAGTTAACTAAACAATTCAAGGAAGTGAATAGCCATGCTTTGTTAGGAGGTGAGTGCTTTCCACTGAGGAAGATGTATACAATGCTAAATACTTGAATATTTTGCCAACTCTATGACGTCTGAAAAACTATGTAACAGAAAATCTTGCACTTATCTATGATAAAATTGAAAATAGTTTAGAAATAAACTATTGGTTTATGGTTGCACTCCTGAGTTAGAAAATAGTTTCCAATGTAGGGAATGCATTTAGAGGCCTACATTCGTATCCCATTGGAAACAGATCTCTATTCTGCATAGATTTTCTTTTAATATCCATTACATTGTTACCATACTACAGTACATTACTGAAAATCTAGACAATATAGATCTATTGCAGATTTGCAACAGTAAGTAAATTTCCTGTTCATAACATGCTATTTCCAGCTTTAGTAATGTGGAAATTAACCTCAAGATATGTTTTCTTTTTTTCTGTAGGCACTAATGCCTTTAAAAGTGTCCAATATTTTGAACAGTTGCCAATTTTAGATATGTCAAATAAAAACTTTTTTGCTAAAAAAAGTGTGGCTAAATTTGACTAAAGTTGAATTCTAATTATTTTTCAGTACTTAGCTATAACTCATTAATAGTGTGTATAAATTGAGAAAATTTGGGGGTAAAGTCCTAATTCATAAATTTCATCAAAAAATTACAAAATTAATTTATTAAGTATAAGTAATTTGTTCTTTGCTAAATGCAGTCTTTAATTGAAAAAAGTTTGATTGGATTAAAATCAAAATAGATTCTTATTAAAGTATTGAGAATTCTTATACTATAATTAGGATAAGCCACCTCCTAGAAAAAAAATAAAAGAAATAAGAAAACATTTATGTGATTGTTTTATTGACAAAAGAGGAAATATCATATATCAGTCATGATTATGAAGTTTCAGTGTGCCTTAAAATGACATTTAAAGGTTCTTTATCATTGCTACTAACTTGTACTTTTGAAAAATAAAGGAATGGTACTTATCCATATGTTAACAACATTGCATGCAATAGCTACTATATTTCTATTATGAATATATATCTTGTACTTGTTTTCATCTAAACATGTAACCACTTTGACTGTCATAATGAATTATTCTTTCATAAGAGACCTACAGGATGCTGGCTTTTGCTTTATGATTTATAGTTATTTTGGAGTCTACTAGACACAATGACAGAGAATATTATCATTTAATATTTTAATCTGATGACTTCTCTTCTCATTCCACAAAACTGCCTATAAAAGTACCAGTGCATTGCCATCTAGCTCTCCGGGTCATCTCCAGACAAGAATTAAAATAACTAAATTTCCAACATATGATCACTTGAAGTAAAGCAGAAGCTCTATTAACCAATCATCACATTACTTACTCACTGGTTCATTTAGTTTCTCGATTGCCCCTGAAAACAAATGAACTGATGCTTCTGATACACTGAACATTCACAAGATAAAGTTTGCCCACAAGTAAACCTGCAGACTTCAACCCTTTTCTGTTGCTCCATAGGCTTAACTAGTGCATCAGTCAGAGATGTTAGTTTATTTTACTAGAGCAGCTACTTTAAGCAGAAAAATTATTTATCTAAAATATGAGATAGCTCATAGCACCTTCAGGAAAGCCAGAATAGCAGGCTTGGAGGCAGAATTGCCTGAACTTTTGTGGGGCTGAAGCACAGAAACAGAAGCAACACTCTGAACATGACCTCCATTTTTCCTGCCAGATTTGACTCCACTGTTTCCAAAGGGGACTCATAAACATTGTCCACACCTTAAGTGTCTGTGGCCTAGAAATGCACATAGCTTGGGTATAGTCTGTCTTTGGGTGGATTGACTCAGCAAGAAATTTTAATAGACCCAACAAAAAAAAAGTCAATTTAGCTAGGTAATGTTGGGGTTTTCAGTAGCCTGTTCTAGAGGCATATGCTTTGGATCAATACTTTCTTTTAGTCCTATGGATCCTTGTTTCATGGGGGAGGAGCATGGCCTAAACAATACATCAGTTGCTAAGGTCAAAAAGTGACTTTTCTTGAGTTTATGCAGTCATGCATCCTGAAGCTACCGAAAGTCGGTGTTAATAACCAGATACATAAGATCAGAACTTCTGTCACTGCCGCTTTGAAGCTGGAAAACTTCACTACCACTCCCAGAGAAAATCAATTCCTGTATCCCTGCTTCTAGACAAAAAGAGAATCTAGTCTCATTGTCTCCTTCCTAATATGCCTACATCTTAACTGCAAGGCAAGTTAACTAAAAAAAAATCTAGCTTCTACTTCAGAGAAGCCTAACTCATAATGTGAGAAATTTCCCCAAACCCAATAAGTTTGAATATTACTGCATTGCCCATAGGCATTCTCAATATTCATTAAACTCAGGATTAATATGTACAACAGAACTAAAGCCATTTACATCAATTGCACATATTTCACAATTATATAATTTTAAAAATGTTATGTAAACTATAAGAAGCAAACAAATAAAGAGAAAGTTATTTCTTACAAGACTGTTGAAAATTTTGGAAAAACTTGATAAGGGTGAGTTGCTTTCAAAATACTCTGAAGTGTGGGTAGAAAAATCATTAAACTCTAAAAAAAGACTGTAGTTAGATTGCTTCTCAAGAGGTTTTAGGTTAGGGCTTCATTCCATTTTAAAGAAAGCACAAATTGAAATCAATTGTAGATAGCTCATTATGGATATGGTTAATGAAGGAAAGGCAACAGGCTACTTCAGTCAGCAGATCCATGTTCAAAGGAAGATGTTGTTCCTGTGTCCAACATCTTAATTTTTAATCCTTTGAGAGATTATTAGTACAGCACTTATTAGCTGGGTTTAAGCATGGAAGAAAATAAAATCATGGTGTGGAACCACAGAGGAATGATATCCATTTAAGAACCCCAAACTCAGTTTTTACACAAGCACTGAAGTCATTTGTTGAGAGTAACCTGACGATATAGCAAACTTTATTTTATGATTGTTTTTATGAACTGACTTTATTTTTTAAAAATTAACCAACAGTTTAATCTTGATCCCATTAGATTAGACGGCTGCTTCTATGTGTCCAGATAATTGAAGTTATGATGGTAATCTAGATATTTGTATCAGGTTATTTTGTCTTTGCTACAAATTAATTTTCAATGGATTCTGTTATACCATAGTTTTAAAAATAGATGAAACAACAGCCTCAAATTATTTTTACCAAATAGTCACAGGTAGAACTAAGCAAATAATGGAAATTATTACATATCATTAGTTAACTAGATCCTACTGTAAAAAAGAAAGTATTAGCAACTTCAAAAAATGCTCATTATATATCTGCATTGTTACTATTCCTATATAAAAGGCAACTGAAACAATTAGCTAATTAGCTTTTCCTTTTTATCATACTCTACACAGAATCGATGTTGAGCTATTTGTTTACTTTTATTTCTGTATATATCATCTTACTCAGCTGTTCAAAATTAGTAAACATTTCAGATGCATCTTGCTATACAAATGAGGTGTTCTGCTACAGCTTTCTTATATTATTTCCTTTGACATAGCTCTGGTCTTAATTGTGACTTCTATTTCCTATCATTTACCTGGGCTCAGTTTCCCAGCATGTGTTAATCTGTTTTGCATTGCTATAAAGAAATACCTGAAGCTGGGTATTTATAAAGAAAAAAGTTTTATTTGGCTCGCAGTTCTGTGTGGCCCCAGCATCTGCTTCCGGAGAGGCCTTAGGAAACCTACAATCATGGTGAAAGGCCAACGAGGAGTAGATTGTGTCACATGATAAAAGTGGAAGCAAGAAAGAAGGAGGTGCCAGACTGTTTTAAACAACCAGCTCTTATGTGAACTAATGGAGTGAGAATTCACTCATTACTGTGAGAACAGCACAAAGCCATTCATGAGGGATGTCCCCATCACCCAAACACCTTTCACTAGGACCCACCTACAACACAGAGAACCACATTCCAACATGAAATTTGGAAGAGAGAACCACTGAGTTACATTTGCTTGAAGACCAAAGTACCTTGTACTTTGCCATGATGACCAGATTCTAGGTAACAATTGAATGTAATTCATGCTTATGGCCAGTCATCTTTTGCTCTTCTGTGTCTTGTCTGGTTGTTACTTTTCTAACTCCATGCCATCCATTCCTCACTCATTGAACCCAAATACCTAGAATTTTCAGGGGACTGAACTATCTCAGAATATAACTATTAATCCTCTTTGATTTCTGGTATCATTTGTCTTCCCCTTGTACTGTTCTATTTATTTTTTCAATTTGTTTTCATTTGTCAGCTCATATTTCCAAAGCAAATATGATTCTATCTTGTCATTTCTAAGCTGAACTCCATTCATTATACCTCAACATTTTTGTCATTCTGTATTGTATGCAGGCACATATAACAGAAAAAACAATCCACACTTGCTTAATTAGTCATTTATTTTTTCTCCAGTACAGTGGATCTGAGGTTAATAGGTCCAAGACATATCTGCTGAATATTATCAATGGGGACCAAGATTCCTATCTTTTTCAGCTCTCTCAAGTAACTTAGCCTGTTACTTGTGTCCTTTATGTGGTATTAAAGCCATTTTCATGTTTGCCAATTTTCCAGCTTATTTCTTTCATGAAGCACATCACTTATGCTCTTGAACATTTTAAAAAACAACTCTATAGTTGACATACAATAAACTTGCATATTTAAAGGAGACAATTTGATAAATTTGGAATATAGATAGATAGAGAGAGAGATAGAGAGACCTAAATTGGAATATATATATATTTATCTACATAAATATAAAGGTCTCTAGTAGTCTAAACATAGGTTTGAGCTAGATATATAAAGATTAAAGATTACATTGACCTAGATATATAAAATAGTATGTCCCCTTTGTATAACCCTTCAAGTTACAGACTTTAACAATGCACCTCTGCATTTTTTAATGTGTTATTTCTCTCTGCCAGTTGTCAGCATAGCCCGTTGAATACATCTATGTAGCAGACTGTGTTATTTGGGTATCTAGGCTAACTTTGTTGGAATTACAACAAACTGGAATTACAAACACACTCTCAGATTGGAACTCATTTGTAGGTTGGGGACTTCCTGTATATGTGTATAAAATCTTCATTTCAATCAAAATAATTAACATAACTCTTACCCCTGAAGGTTCCCTTAGGTTTCTTTATATCCCTTTTCTTCTGGCTAAGTCATATGGTAAATATATGTTTTATAAAATTATTATTGGAATTTATTGAACATATTTATTATAATATACCTTGTAGTACAATATATAATAAAACATATTGATTATAAATATTAATGTTTGGCAGTCTGTTTTCTTTTTTTTCTTTTTTCTTTTTTTTATTAGAAAGATGTGGGGTAAAATTCAGGGCTAGGTATACAAACGTTGATTATGCAGGTACCCTTTTTGATGAGACATGCCCCTACATCCCCTAGCAGTTTCTCTCAACTGCCAATCCCACCGCCCCTCCCCTGACAATTTTCCACTACTGCCAATACCTTTCTTATAGTGTTAAAATTGTTCAAGGTCCACTTATGAGTGAGAACATATGGTACTCTGATCTTTGTTTCTGTGATAGATCACTGAGTATGATTGACAATAAATCCATCCAAGTTGCTGTGAAGTCCATATGTTTGTCCTTCTTTATGGTTACATAATATTCCATTGTGTATATGTACCACTTATGAAATTTGTTTATGCTTGATTTATGACCAAGGATGTGATCGATCTTGGAGTACGTTCCATGTGGTGATGAGTAGAATGCATATTTTATGGCTGTTGGGTGGAATAATCTGTATGTATCTATTAATTCCATTTGGTTGAGTGCCAAGATTAGGTTCAGGATCTCCTTGCTGATCTTTTGCCTTGATGATCTATGTAGGGCTGTTATTGGAGTATTCAAGTCCCCTGCTATGATAGTGTTAGAATCAATATCTTTTTTTTAGTTTACTTAGTAGTTGCTTTATAAATGTTGGTCCCCCTGTGTTAGGTGCATATATGTTTAGGATGGATAGTTCTTGTTGATGGATTAAACCTTTTATCATTATGTAGTGTCTTTTTACATCTTTATAAATTTTTGATAGCTTAAAGGTTGTTTTGTCTGATATTAAGATTGCAACTACTGCCTTCTTTTGTGATCCATTTGCCTGGAAACTTATTTTCCATCCTTAACTTTGAGTCTGTGTGCGTCCCTTATAGTGAGATGAATCTCCTGGATGCAGTAAATAATTGGGTCATGGTTTCTTATCCAGTTTGTCATTCTGTGTCTTTTCAGTGGTGCATTTAATACATTGACATTCAGGCTGATTATTGAAATGTGATTGTTTATCCTTGTTATGAGGTTCTTATAAAGTTTTTTATTTGCTTGTTTTCTTTTGGCTTTGGAGTTGATGTATGTGTATGTTTTCAAGTTTCTTCTTGTGCTGTATTCTCTGTAGGTTCTGTGCTCAGCTGTTCTCTTGGGAAGTGTGTGGTCATTCTTTTTTTTTCTTTTTTCTGTGCTTAATACCTTTTTAGGTGTCTCCTGTAGAGCAGGTCTGGAATCTGCATAATCTCTTAGGAATTGAATGTCTGGGAAGGATTTTAATTCTCCATCACTGATGAAGCTGAGCTTGACTGGATAGGAAATTCTTGGTTGAAATTATTTATCTTTGAGGACTTTGAATATAGGGCTCCAGTACCTTCTTGTTTGTAGTGTTTCTACCAATAGGTCTGCTGCTATTCTGATTGATTTTTCCTGGTGGGTAGTCTGACCTTTCTCTCTTGCTGCCTTTAGGATTTTTCTTTTGTGCCTACTTTGTGTAGGTGAATTACTATGTGTCTAGGGATTGGTCTTGTGAGGGTTCTCTGTAACTCTTGTGCTTCACTGGTCACATTTTTGGTGAGATGGGGAAAGTTTTCTTGTATTATCTTCTGGAATACTCGTTCCAAGTTGTTCTCCATTTCTGTTTCCTCTTCTGGGATACCAGTAGGTGTAGGTTTGGCCTCTTGATATAATCTCTTATCTCTTGTAGGCTTTGTTTTGTCTTTCTGAGTCTTCTTTCTATGTTTTTTACAGAGTGGATTAATTCCATTTTCTGGTCTTCAAGTTCTGAGATTCTTTCTTCAGCCAGGTTAAATCTGCTTTCCATGCTTGTCATCTTGTCATTTATTTCCTGGATGAAATTTTTTATTGTCAAAATCTCTGTTACAAGTTCTTTCAGTGTTGCATCTTGTCTTCCTTGAGTCTTATTTACTTTTCCCATCCATTCCCTAATGCCTGTCATATTCTAGGGCCAGTCATTGGTGACTTCCATTGTTTGGGCACCAAGGTCTGATTTTTCAGGAGCTTTATCTTTGGTTCCCCTGAAATTGCCTGTGGTCTTCCTTTGGTTTTCCCTCATTTGTGACAGATCTCTTGTTTTTCTCCTTATTTCTGTTATTCAGTGTCAGTGGGGGAGGCTTTCCCTTCTGATGTTTGCTCAGTCCTCTATTCTTCCCTGATCCAGGATCTGGATTTATCCTCTTTTGTAATAACATGGTGAATGGGAAGCTTTGCTGTCTCTTGTAGTTTTTGAAATTCTAATAAAGAAGGGGATTGGGCATAGTTTTCAGAAACGACTTGCAAATTATAATGTTCACTTATGGTATGTGTTTCCTGAGATTCACTCTCCATAACCACTCTTTATGATAATGTAAAGCAGAAACCAATGTAAAAAACAATTGAACACACACACACACACACACACACACACACACACACAAAACAAACTGGATTAACAACAAAGTGAAACAAAACAAATAACAACAAAAAAAAAACCCCAAGAAAACTATACAGCACACATGCCTAGCACAAAGTTAATAGAGAAGAAAAACAGAAAGACAGGGAAAAAAAAGGAATTCAGACTGAACCCTCACACATATATTGACACACATCTTAAACTGTAAAAAATGAAAATAAAACACCCCAGAAGAACAAAAGAGCAAAAACAAACCACTAACAACAACAAAATTGAAAGATGAAAACTCAATCATTCACATACACACATAAACAGAGGAATGACAAATAAAAGAAGAAAGAAACAGAAAGAAAAATTTAAGGGAGATACAGATCAAATCCTCACATACACATTCATGCACAAATGAAAAATGTTTTAAAAATAGATGAACAGTCAAAAAAATAAACAAATAAACCCTAAAAATTAAAAAGAAAAAGAAAATCTGCCTTCTTGTGTCAGGCTCTGTCATTTTTCCTCTAATCAGGTCTCTCCTGCAGAGCCACTTCTTTCACTCTCTCCTCAGTGTCTAGAGTAGGGAAGGAAGAGGGGCAGTGGAGGTTGGTGGGACTACAGTCCTCCCCTTCCACTCTGGTATGGTCAGGGAGATCTCCTCCAGTGGGGAGGTGCAGGATTGTCTCTTTTCCAGGTATGTACTTGCAGGGTGGGTGCCCCCAGTCAGGCCTATCCTGGAATGGAGTTCTCCTATTGTGACTGATGTCCAGGTTCTGTCTGGGTTTGTCCCTATCAGTTGTGGCCCAGCTATGTGGGTCTGATGTTCAGAGGATTGCTGGGAGGAGAGAGTTTGAGTCTGTCTGGGACTTACCACTGATCTCTTTAGAGTCCTTCCATGTCCGTTTCTGGTCACACCCTTTGTCCTATGGCTGAATCAGGGTAGGGGGTGGGGTTCCTGGAACTCAGCACTCCTCAGTCCCTCCAAAGTTTGTGCTTTCAGGATATTCCCTCTGGGTCATGATCAGTCCCTAAGAAGTTGATCTGCCAGTCACAGAGGTCAAGTCTGTTGCTCTGAGGTGAGCAAGTCGGAGCAGTTTCCTGCTCTGCCTTCAAGATGGTGGTGGGGTGTCTCTCTTGTCCTCTTCCATGAGATTTTGCCTCTGTTCTTCTTCTGCAGTCCCTGTTGCTAGTGCTTTGCCAGGTGCTGAAGTGGTGAGGCAAAACCCCGAGCCTGCAGTCTCTCCTGCTGCAATGGTGAGGCAGAGCCTGGGCTGGTGGTCTCTCCTCGACACTTCTTCACAGGACAACTTTTGTCCACTTAAAAAAATTGGCACTCGACTTCTATGATCTGGGAAGAGCCAGGGACGAAGCAGAGAAGCTACAGCACCAGCTGTTGCGCCAGGGCCCTGTCCACTTGCTCACAAACCCCCACTTAGTCAATCTCTCCCAGCAACTTCTTCACAGGAAGGGTTTTATTGATTTAAAAAAATAAAAAAATGATGCTTGGCTTCTGTGTCCCAGGAATCTCTAGGGTCCAAGCCCAGTAGCTATGGCATCAGCCACTGCACCAGGAGAGCCCTGACTGTTAGCTCCCTAGCCCTCACTCAGCCAGCCACTCACATGCCCACTTGCTCACCAGCATGTACACAAAATTTTTCATAAACTCACTTACACCAGGACTCGCATAATCTTTCTGGCTCAGCCGCCATCTTCCTGAACTCTGGCAGTCTGTTTTTCAAAGTAATTGCACCATATTATATTTCTACTGGCATTATATGAAAACTCTAGTTGCTCTACATGCTTATCATGCAGCATGGTTAATCTTTTACATTTCAATGTGTTGTTATAGCGTTGTGATTTTTATTTGCAATTGTCTCATGAATAGTGATGTTGAGTGACTTTCCATGTGCTTATTACCATCTTTATATTATCTTTGGCGATGTGTGTATTAAAACTTCCCCCCATTTTTGTTGACTTTTTAAAAAATACTGAGTTTTGCATTTTGAACACAAGCCCTAAATCAGGTATGTAAGTTGCAAATAATTTCTTCCAGTATATAGTTTGTTTTTTCATTCTCCTACTAATGTCTTTTGTAGATCAGAAAACTTTTACTTTAATGAACTACAACTTTATCAATCTGTGTTTTATATTTTGTGCCTTTGGTCTCATGTCAAAGACAATATTGCTTAATCCAAGGTCCCACAGAATTTATTTTGTATTTTCTTTAAGACAGTTTTATTTTATTTCATTTTATTTTATTTTTGAGTTGGAGTCTCACTCTGTTGCCCAGATTGGAGTGTAGTTTTAAGTTTAGGTTTTACATTTGTACCTATTATCTATTTTTTATTGTGAAAAATGTTACAGATAGATTTTTTAATGTTGATTTCCAAATTTTTTCAGTATTATGTGTTAAAGAGACAGTTTTTTCTTCACTGAATTGCCTTTACACTTTTGTTGAACTCAATTGACTATATATGTGTAAGTCTACTTATGCAACATATTTTTTCCATTGATCTATTAGTTGGTCTTTATGCAAATACCACACCACCTTGATTGTCATCATTTGAAATTAAGTAGTACTAGTTGTCTAAACTTGGTCTTTTTGCGTATTCTAAGCTTTTCGTTTTTACATTGGATATTCTAAGCTTTAAAATTTAGAATCAATTTGTATACTTCTACAAAAAAAACTGCTGAGATTTTAACTGGGATTACATTAGATATGTTGATCAATTTAAGGAACACTAACATCTGAAAAATATAGTCTTTTGATGCATGAATATGGTATTTTCCTTTATTTCTTTCTTTTTTTTTTTTAGTTAGAGTGTCACTCTGTCACCAGGCTGAAGTGCAGTGGCATTCTCATGGCCACTGTAGCCTTGACCTGCTGGGTTCAGGTGATCATTCTTCCTCAGCCTTCTAAGTAGCAGGAACTACAGGCACTCACCACCAAGCCCAGCTAATTTTTTTAAAATTTAAATTTAAATTTTTTATTGTAGAGATGAGATCTCGCCAAGTTGCCCAGCCTGGTCTCAAACCCATAGAGCCACCGCGCCTGGCCCTTTATTTCTTTAAGTACCTTTAAATGTATATTTTTCAATGTTTTGTAGTGCACAGATTTTGCAAAGTAAGTTGGCCATTTCTTTTTCAGGAAATACATCTGCGTTTCAGGTCAGAAGAATAGAGGAAGGAACCACTAAAAATCTTCTCACAAGGTTTTATCTGGTTTTTTTTTTTGGTTTTTTTTTTTTTTTTT
>NW_007249698.1:602298-610919 GCF_000164805.1 Carlito syrichta | reverse complement strand
ATCCTTCTGCCTCAGCCTTCCAAGTAGCCGGAATTACAGGCATGCGCTACCACACCCGGCTGACTTTTTGATTTATTGTAGAGATGAGGTCTTGCTGCCCAGGCGGGTCTCGAACCCGCGGGCTCAGGCAATTCACTCACCTCAGCCTCCCAAAGGCGGGGGATTACAGGCTGAGCTACCGAGCCCGGCTTGGTTTTTTTTTTTGTTTTGTTTTTGTTTTTTAATTTATTTTTGTTTATTTAAAAGATGTGAGGTGCAGTTCAGGATTAGGTAGATAAGAGGTCATCACACAAGTAAAGTTTGGACCTCCCTTAGGACCCCACTTCACCTGGTTTGAGATCAGTTACCCTTATTGATATTATGTGCCCCCCTCCTTCCCTGGTAGTGTTCTGCTACTGCCAATCTCATTCTTATAGTATTCTGATAAATGTTTAGGGTCTGCTTATAAGTGAGAACATGCAATTCTCAGCTTTTTGTTTCTGTGATAGATCACTGAGTATGATAAGCTCTAAATCCATCCAAGTTTCTGTGAAGGCCATGATTTTTTGCTTCTTTATGGCAGCACAATATTCAATTGTGTATAAGTACTGCATTTTTAAAAGTTCAGTCCTCTTTCGATGGGCAGCACAGTGAGTTCCATGCTTTTGCTATTGTGAATAATGCTGCAATAAATATGCTTGTGCAGGTATCTTTTTCATAGAGTGATCTGAGTTTTTCTGGGTATATTCCCAGTAGGGGGATTGCAGAGATTAATTTTTAGATCTTTAGGGATCGTCACACTGTTTTCCACAGAGGTTCTACTGGTTTACACTCCCACCAATGGTGTAGAAGTGTTTCCTTTTTGCCTTATCCTCTCCAGCAACTGTCGTTTTCTGAATTATTAGTGATGGCCATCTTGACTGGAGTTAGGTGGTATCTCAGTGTGGTTTTAATTTGCATTTATTTGGTGACTAGTGAGACTGAGCATTTTTTTCATGTATCTTTTAGCTGCTCGCATGTCTTCTTTTGAGAAGTGTCTATTCATATCTTTTGCCTACTTTTAATTTTTTTAGTTTTTTGTTATTTTTATTATTTTTTATTTTAGAGATGTGGGGCAAAATTTGGGTTTAGGTATAAAAGTGATCATCATACAGGTAAAGTTTGGGGCTCCCTTTGATTCCCCCTTTACCTGAGCTCAGGTATGCTTAATGATGTTGTGTCCCCACCTCCATTCTGGCAGTATCCCACTATAGCCAATCCCTTTCTTATAATATTATGATAAATATTCAGGGTCCACTTATGAGTGAGAACATGTGGTATTCAGTTCTTTATGTCTATGATAGATCACTGAGAATGATAGACTCTAAATCCATCTAAGTTGCAGCGAAGTCCACATGTTTGTCCTTCTTTATGGCTGAATAATATTCCATTATGTATATGTTCCACTTTTTAAAAAAATCCAGTCCAGTTTCAATGGGCAGTATGTTGGTTACATGTTTTGCTATTGTGAATAGTGCTACAATAAACATGCACATACAATAAACATGTGCATAAATCTGCACAGATATCTTTTTGGTAGAGGGATTTGAGTTCCTCGGGGTATAATTGCAGTAGGAGGATTGCTGGGTCCTATGGAAGGTCAATGTCTAGTTCTTTTAGAAATTGTCATACTCTTTTTCAAAGAGGCTACACTAGTTTGCATTCCCACCCACAGCATAGAAGCATTCCTTTTTCTCTGCATCCTCACCAGCATCTGTTATTGTTTGTTTTATTAATGATAGCCAATCTTACTGGGGTTAGGTGGTATCTCTATATGGTTTTAATTTACATTTTTATAATGATTAGTGAGGCTGTGCACTTTTTCATGTATCTGTTGGCTGCCCATATATCTTCTTTGAGAAGTGTCTATTCATGTCTTTTGCCCATTTTTTAATGGGTCTGTTTGTTTTTTTTCCTTTCAGCACATTTGAGTTTCTTGTAGATCCTGAATGTTAGGCCTTGTCAGATATACAGTTGGCAAATATTTTTTCCCATTCTGTGGGCTGTCATCTCACTCTCTTGATGGTTTCTTTGGCATTGCAGACGCTTTTCAGTTTGATGAGGTTCCACTTGTCTATCTTATCTCTTATGTCATGGGCACTTGGGGCTTTAATCAGTAATTGGTTGCCAGTTCCAATTTTCATAAGGGTGTCTTCTGCATTTTCTAAGGTTCTTATAGTGTGAGGTTTTACATTTAGGTCTTTGATCCATCTAGAGCTGATTTTTGTGTATGGTGATAGCTAGGGTCCTGTTTCAGTCTCTGCACGTGGCCAGCAAGTTTCCCTAGCACTATTTACTGAATAAGTTTTCCTCTCCCCAGTGGTTGTTAGTGGAGGCTTTTTTGAAGATGAGTTGGTTGAGAAACTAAAGTTTTACTTTGGGAATCTCTATGCTGTTCCATTGGCCCATATGCCTATTTTTGTACTAATACCACACTGTTTTGATTATTGTTGCCTTATAGTAAAGTTCAAAGTATGGAAGTGTGATATCTCCCACTTTGTTTCTTTTGTGTAGGATTGTTTTGGCTGTTTGTTTTTTTCCTTTTGTCACTTTTGGGTTTTTTGTAGTTCCTGGATGATAGGTCTTTGTCAGATATGCAATTGACAAATATTTTTTCCCATTCTATGATCTGTCTCTTAGCTCTCCTGATGGTTTTTTTTTTTTTTTTTTTGCTTTTCAGCTTGATGAGGACCCACTTCTGTATCTTATCTCTGATAGCATCTGCTTTGGGAGATTTGATTAAGAATTGGTTGCCTACTCCAATGTGCACAAGAGCGTTGACTGAATTTTCTTCTGGGATTCTTAGAGTTTAAGGTTTTACTTTTATGTCTTTGATCCATCTAGAGTTGGTTTTTGTGTATAGTGACAGATAATGGTCCTGTGTATGGTGACAGGTAGTGGTCCTGTTTCAGTTTTCTGCTTGTGATCAGATAGTTTTCCTAGCACCATTTACTGAGTCAGTTCTCTGTTCCCAGTGGTTATTGGTGGAGGTTTTGTCAAAGATGAGTTGATTAATAAATTGAGGTTTTGTTTCTGGAATCTCTACTGTTTGGTTCTCTGCCTGTTTGCTGTTTGTGTATAGAATGTGACTATGAGTTCACAGAATGGGAAAAAATATTTACCAACTGTATATCTGCCAAAGGCCTAACATCTAGGATCCACAAGAAACTTAAATGTGCCAAAAAGAAAAAAACAAACAGCCCCGTTAAAAAGTGGGCAAAAGAAATGAATAGACACTTCTCAAAAGAAGATATACAGGCAGCCAACAGACACATGAAAAAGTGCTCAGCCTCACTCATCATCAGAGAAATTCAAATTAAAACCACCTTGAGATACCACTTAACCCCAGTAAGAAAAGCCATCATTAATAAAACAACCAACAATAGATGCTGGTGAGGATGCGGAGAATAAGGAACGCTTCTACACTGCTGGTGGGAATGCAAACTAGTGCAACCTTCTTGACAGACAGTGTGGCAATCTCTGAAATAACTAAAAATTGACCTTCCATATGACCCAGCAATCCCTCTATTGGGAATATACCCAGAGGAACTCAAATCATTCTACAAAAAAGATACCTGCACATGTATGTCTGTTGCAACTCTGTTCACGATAGCAAAAACACAGAACCAACCATGCTACCCATCAAAGCAGGACTGGATAACAAAATGTGGTAAATATACACAATGAAATATTACGCAGCCATAAAGAAGGGCAAACATATGGACTTTGCAGCAACTTGGTTGGATTTATATTCGATCATACTCAGTGATCTATCACAGAAACAAAGAACAGTGTACCGTTTGTTCTCACTCATAAACAGAACTTGAACAATTATAATACTATAAGAAAGGGATTGGCAGTAGTGGGAAACTGTCAGGGGAGGGGGGAGCACACCTCATCTACAAGGGTACCTGCATAACCAATGTTTGTATACCTAACCCTGAATTGTACCCCACATATTTATAATAATAATTTTTAAAAAGCATAGACAAAAATTGAAAAAAAAATATAGACCAGAGTAGGAAGAACTACATTTAATCATTTAAGTATTGAGTTGCTTTCCTCGTTAGTCTTTCAGTTCTAAACTATCCAATCTCAGTGCTTCGTCTTATGAAAAATCCCTTTGATATGAAATATAAATTTCCAAATCTACTGTTTCTCTATCTTCACTATTATGGTTCTATGGACTCTTACTTTTAAGGACATGCAACACAAGTAACCAGGAATACTTTCCTTCTCACCTTTTCCATGGTATTCGTGTTTTTCTCTCCACATCTCTTACTCTTGGCCCTTAATGTGGACATTGACAAATAAAAACTGAAAGTCGTTATATTTTCTTAAAAAAAAAAAAAGAATGTGACTGTCTTTTTATGTTTATTTTGTGCCTGAGACTTTGCTAAAATCCTTTATCAGTGCCAGGAGGTTCTTGACAGATTCTTTTGGATTTTTAACACATAGGAGTATATCGTCAGCAAAGAAAGAGGGATAACTTAACTTCCTCTTTTCCTATTTGAATTCTCCTGATTTCCTTCCCTTATCTGATTGCTTTAGCAAGGACATCTAACACTATGTTGAACAAGAGGAGTGAGAGTGGGCAACCTTGTCTAGTTCTGGGTTTTATGGGAAATACTTCCAATTTCTGTCTGTTTAGCAATATCCTCATTATCTGGTGAATGGGCCAGCTGGACTCAATCTCCATCTCCACACAATATGACTTTACAATGTGTATGCTTGTGTAGTCCCTGAGTCCAAGACAGGATATAAAAGAGAAAAGAGCGGGATGAAGGAAAGAAAACATACCTTTTAAATGCATATTTTCCATTGTTTTGTAGTGCAGTAGTGCACAGCACATATTTTGCAAAACAAGTTGGCCGCTTCTTTTTCAAGGAATACATCTGCATTCCAGGTCAGAATCACTAAAAATCTTCTTCTCATGAGGTTTTATCTTTTTTAAAAAAATAAGACTATACTGAGACACTTGAAACTACATCTCCTTGATCATTATTATTCACAAAGCAGACTATAGTTGCTTTGTAGCCCCTATGTTGGAAGATGCCAAAAAAGTGAAGAAGGGAATAATTTTCAAGTGATGAATCCACAGGAATTACAATAAACTCTGGCATATAATTTTTCCAAATCTTATCCATTTTATTGCATTCGCATTTCTTTAGAGTAGCAATATAAATATATATATACACACACACACATATATATATTTTTTCATCTTAGTAGTAAGGCTTTCTTTTGTATTGGGTGAATATTTCAGGCTCCTCTTTAAAAATAATCTATCTGAAGTCATAGCCTTTCCAAGATTAAGCAATGTCATTGATATTAATTTAGTTTGGATCTTTTTCCATTAAATGTATTTATATAATTATAAGCATATTTTTTGCAGAAAATTTATGTCTATTATATTTTAGAAATGATTCAAGTAATTTGAAATATTTAAATGATAATCTTATGCTGGTTTTGAAAGTGGGGTCCTATTATCAAGATCTCTAGTAATAACATTGACTTGAACTAGATATGTAAATATAACATTGATCCAGAGGTAGAGGATGTTAAGAAGCATTTCCAAATAAAAGATAGAGTGTTAACTCAGGCAATTGATGCCTATTTCATGTGATATTCCTCCCAGTCCTTTATCAAATAATTTGGGCTATATTGAAGATTAAAACTAGGAAAAAAGTGTTACATTTAGTATTGATGGTTTCATGTGACATGTAAGTATTGGTAAAAAATGTACACCTTTGGAGCAGACTTGGCAATCATTTTGGTCATCTCCTTTGTGACTCTTTTATCTTTAATGAACAAACAAAATCTTCCAAAGTGCTGCAAATCAGATTGGTCTTTGTCTTCTTTAATTAACCTGTGATTGGACTAGGTGATAACTACCAAAAAATGCTTTAGAGCCACCATTAAATGTGATAGCTAACATAGTACACTGAGAAAATACTGTTTTTGATTCCAAAGTTTCTTCCATGGTAGAGTCTTATCTGTATGCTGTAGTCCAGAAGCAGAGTGTAGTAGGAAAAATAAGTTTTTGCCACAAAAGTGAAAAGAAATGCATCTTTCCCAGGAATTATTTGCTCATTCTACCTGAAACGTACTGTTTTATGGTGATGATAACACTGGACATTTGGGGGTTTTAACACTAATTCTGATGTTTATTAGCAGAATGAGCTTGGACAATTAGTATAATCACTCTTAGTTTTTAATCTGTAAAATAAAGATTGTTTTAAATTTATTGGTAATATATGCAGAATATCTTATATACAGTAAACACTCATAAATGCTGACTAAAGGTAAGAGCATGTAACGTTAGAATAGTGTGGAATGAGCCCCAATTACTTATTTCTCTAAAATTAACATTGGGCCCTTTATTTCCTTTGATTTCAATGAAGACAGATATTTTTGTCATCTGCTTCTCTACCCTTCTTAGTCATCCTCTACAGCTAGCATTAGTGCCTCAGATGTGATGGTTTTTTTTTTTGAGTTGGAGTCTCACTCTGTCTCCTAGACTGGAGTGCAGTGGCCGCTCCCGGCCACCGCAGCCTCCACCTGCTGGGCCCCAGCGATTCTTCCGCCTCAGCCTTCCGAGTAGCTGGAATTACAGGCGCGTGCTTCCACGCTCGGCTGAGTTTTTGATTTATTGTAGAGATGAGGTTTCGCTGCCCAGGCGGGTCTCGAACCCGCAGGCTCAGGCAATCCACTCACCTCAGCCTCCCAAAGGTGCGGGATTACAGGCTGAGCCACCGAGCCCGGCTAGATGTGATTTTTTAATGATGAAGATAAAAGATAAAAAATAGTACAGAAAATGGATGCCAAGCTACAAGGACTGAATTTGGTTGAGTTTAATAAATAACTTCTTTTCCCTTTTCCCTTATTGTTAAAGCCAGAAATTTCAGGCAAAATTGTGAGTTAATGGAATCAGTAAATTGAGTTTATCTTTTCAAATGTCAATACAAATGCAAATGAATATTTTTTAGAATTTAAAAAATAAATTTAACTTAACTATAAATGCATGTCTGTTTCTTGAAGTTTGCACTCTTGAAAACTGTCAATGTGTATATCCTTTGATTAGACATTTTTTAGTTCCTGGAATTGTCAATGCCTTATTGCCCCAATGGCATTTTTTCCCCCAAAATTTATACCTAGTATGTTAAGTGTCATTGGGACTTTTTTTTTAAATAGCAAAATATTAGTGGGAAAAACAAAGAGAACTCTTGACCTCTAAAACACATACAATAAGCAGACTGTTGAGAAAAATAGTATTTTCTGTATTCTGAGACATTATCAGGATTAGTCATAAGCTGAATCTCATAGTATTTAGTATCAAACACCAGTCTCTGGCTAATTATCTAATTTCTTATTCTTTGATTATAGGAAACTATAAATTACCTGATAACTGGAGGATAGAAGAAGTGTGAAGTGCCTCTATCATATACATACTTGAGTTTTATTAGGATTCATTTCAGTGAACCTAGACAATTAGGACATACATTGAACCTAGACAATTAAGACATACATATACTCTTTATATTTTATACACAGTCAAATGTTATGTATTCAATTTATATGTTTTATTACCTAAATGCGGTTATCCTCTCATAAATGTACTGGAGCTATTTTCCTCATAAATGTACCTGACAGTTAAAATCTAGTGAGTGATGGATCAAAAATGTAGGGCAGTCAATAGTGGGAAAGTCAAGTGTTGTTGAGTAAGATATAATAAAATTCAAATCAGCTTTCTTACCCTGGCATCAGGATTAGGGTTTGGATTAAGGTCAGGATCATGTCACTAACTGCCTAAATTTTGATTTCTTTGTCTTTTAAATGTGAACAATAGGAGACAGGATCCAAGATGGACACCATGGAGTGGCAGACAAGTGTCTCTCTAGCCAAGCAAGGCAGAGAGTAGGGACTCAGCTGATGATAGAGGAAGACATCCTGAACATTTTTGGATGGGTGAAGCACCCTGCACCCAGAAAAGGTCTCTTCGAACAACTAGAGACTAGAAAGAGATAGCAGACACTGGAACCCGGAAGCCCCATTCCCTGCCATGGGCCAGGCTCACACAATAACTGAATCCCTGCCAAGTTAAGAGAAGAAGTGAGAGATCCTAAGTCACTTGGAGATGGTTCCCCCTAGTCACACATTAGTCACTGGTCACACATGGGAGGAGTCCTGATCATGGCATGGCAGTGAGAAACAGCCCAAGTAGACAAGGGAACAAAACCTAGGTTAGATAGCTCTGAGAGCATGCCTTTTGCCAGTGGAGCCCGGGGAGCCAACTCCCAGGATGGGAAAGCTTGCCTACTGATTGAACTGGGCTGGCGTCCATGGCCAGTAGCTGACAGCCAGCCCACCTGCCAGATTAGGAAGAATCAGTTCCCAACCCCATGTGCCCACAGGACAGATCCCCAACCCCTTGGCAGATAACTTGCTGTTTTTTCAAGAACTGAGTGTAGACTTGAACAGAGAAGGAATGAACTCTCAAGGCTTTCGGAGTGGAAAGCCTTCTGGGCCACAGATAGCAAGACAAGGGCCACACCCCAACCTACTCTCCACAGAGTACTTTCTTTTTTTTTTTTTTTTTTGAG